>NW_009714612.1:0-54405 GCF_000703405.1 Apaloderma vittatum
GGCCGGAAACGCCTCTGTCCTGCGGGCACGGTTCTTTTTTTTAAAAACATTAAACGCTTCCGTACTTCTGGTTTTCCACGTGCGTGTGGGCTAAAGTAGCCCTGACGCGTTTTCACTTTTTTTTTTTGCCTTTTATCAGGGCGGGCGGGTTTAATGGCCAAAAAATGTTTTGTCTTCTCGCTGTTATTCTGCATTTCCTCTAAACCGTCTTTGTTTAAACATCGACGTCTTGCTGCTGACCACTGTAACGCATTTTTGTTGTTTGTTTTTTATTTTCTCCCTCATCTCGTGTATAGGAAATGAAAGAAAAGAAGGAAAAACTTGAGGAGAAAACAGTCCACAAAGAAAAAAAAAAGGAAATAGTAGAGGTGAGGCGCTTTCGAGGGATAGATTTAGAGATGCTGGGCAGGATTTTGTTAGCCAGGCTCTCTGCGAGTAATGAGTACGAAGGGAATACAGGAGATGGAGAAAGAGGGCAGGCCGCAGGAGCTTGTAAGGGAGAGGGACAAATGAAGAACGAGCTATGGTATAATTGTGGTGAATGAGCCTTGAAAGACTTAGCATAGTCAGCATGGCCCTGTGAGAAGAAAAAAAATGTCAAAGAAAGGAATGGAGACAAGGGCAAGTAGAAGTTAGGAGGAAGGCGGCACAGGAGATGTGGTCATGTGCGCACTGAAGTGTCCTGAGGTGGATAAGGAGTATAGGTTAAAGAAGGTAGGAGGAGAAACAGTGAGGAAATGCACAGATTAGTGAAGGTCAAAAGGGATCTGGAAGCAGATGTACCATGAGCATAGGCTAGGTCATTAGCCTGTAGCCAGAGAGATTTTCTGATTGTTGGGATGGGATGGTGACAGCTTGTCAGGATGTAAGCTTGTGGAAGTTAAGGAGGTTCATACTGGTGCGAAAGGACTGGAAGGATTGGTTTTGTAAAGAAGGCTGGCTGGGAGGACAGTTTCAGCTGAGATGGTGGGAATAATGGTGTCTGAGTAACAGCGCAGAGATCAGTCAATGCACATCTGAGACTGGAGTGAGTTTCAAGTGGCTGGAACTGTGGAGATTGTTCCTGAACTTGCAGCAAAGAGAATATGGAAATGTCATCCTGACACGGATTCTGCTCTGACCAATTTATTTCATTCAGGATGAGGAAAATGGAGCTGAGGAGGACGAGGAAGACAATCCTGATGATGTGGATGATGAAGAAGGTGGTGATGAGGATGAAGGTAGGAATAATTTGTATAAGGAGAACGGGAGGAATTGGGTTATGAGGGAAGAGAAAATCATGGAGGGAAATTCTTTCCCTGAGCCTCCTGACTGTGAGATTACATTCACTTCAATGTTACTTCAGTTAATCTGTGATTTCCTCTCTTGCTTGGCCTTAAAAGGAGACGAGAATGGTCAAGAGCAGGATGGTCATGCAGAGAAACGATCTGCAGAGGAGGAAGAGGTGAGTGATAGCATGAGAGTAATGACAGTGAGAAGAGACTAGGTTACCTGTGTGGTACTGATCAAATCCATGTGGATGATGCTGCTGAGCATCTCAAATTGGCTTCAGGTCTCATTACTTCAGCAGTAGATGGGTGAACTATGATGTCACAAGGAGATAATAAACCCCTGTAGACTCCTTGTAGGATTCAGGTCCTCCTGCTAGTAGTCCAGGTGCTGAGAGAGTCAAGGTGCTTGAGATTGTGGGTGCTGACCCCTCAAACACCTGTGACTGCTGGGCTTCAGGCCAGAAGATGGCCTTGTAAGGGTGGATCTCGGGGTCTGTCTGAAGTGATAAGAACTTTGACTGCTTATGCCTCCTGTAAGTAACAGCGCAGGTCTCTTTCCAAATGGAGCTGTCCACGTCTTAACTGTGACCATCAAAAGTTGGGTCAGGCAGTCAAGGATGCTTTAAGGAGGAGTGAGTTTAAGGCAGACCAAACAGGGCTTTCCGTATGGAAGAAAGGACAGCAGAAAGAGTTTTATGGAAAAACGATGTGCTTTGGGTGTGGGAACTGTTTGATGGTAGCTTCTTTTTTTTACCCCCTGTTTGTGTCCTACGTAGGATGAAGTGGATCCAAAGAGACAGAAGACAGAAAACGGGTCTTCAGCTTGAGTCCTCCCCTCCCATCTCCTTTGTTCCGTCCATCTCTCCTCCTCTATTCCAGCCTGTGCTTGCACTGTCCGTTAGCCTCTGGCTTCACATAATTCCTGATGAGGAAAGATTAGAAACGCTCTCAAACAGGGAAGACAGCGGTTTCCTTCTCACCCGAAGACCCAGCCCATCAGTGACATTCCCCAGCTGAAGCTATTCTAGTCCCCCACATCCCTTCAGCTGTGCCCCACTCCAACGCGATCCTCCTTCAAGGATCTCGTCATTTCCCGGGGCCCTGCACACAGCCTGGCCAGGGCCTTGTGCGGGGCTCCTCAGGTGGCAAGCACTTCTCCTTTCTTTTTCACTCGCCCTCTTTTGTTTTGTCACTAATATGACCAAGATTCTTGACAGCTTCTGCTCCCCAGACCTGCTGTCAGACATCCTCCCTGAGTCCCGGAGGCTGTGGGCACAGATCTCATGGTGCGTTTTCCAGTCCTAGGCCTCTCATCTGCTTCCCCACTGAACCCTGAGAGACAAAGCAAATAACGGTTCTATTAAACTACACAGAGACAATTTATTTTAAGCTTTTTTTTTTTTTTTTTAAAGTTTACATTACATCAAACTGGCCCTCATGAATTTTTCAGAACATAAGGGTTGTTTTTCTATGAATTTCATCTGAACATATTTTTTTAATTTGGAGGCTTTTTTAAAACAAATTGAAAGGAAAAACAATTGGGGACCAAATGTTTATTTCCAATTTTTCCCTTCAGATTTTCTTGTGACCATTTTTTGTAAATTAAAGGCAGTATAGCCACAGCATTTTCTATGGCACAGACATCATGAGGATGATAGATTATAAATATATATATTGTTTTCAACTAGCACTGTAAATAAAAGTGTTTAAAAATATTTCAAACTGCTTGTGTGGATGGTTGTGCCTGTACATCTTGACCAACAGTGGATGGACAGAGGAACCCCAGGCTAGTCAAAAGATCGATGGGGGGGCCCCTGTGCACTGGAGACTGGGGTGCTCACGCCTGGCTCCCTCTCCCTGCCCAGCAGTTGTGGTGAGGGCATGGCGTGAACCAGAGGTGAAGCTCTGGGAACTGCACCTTGGCAGGGGCTCAGAAAGGGAACCCTGGGCATGGCTGGATGCCCCCTCAACCATGCGCTGCCCCACAGCCTCCCTGCCCTGGCCAGCTCTGAGCACGACCTGTGCAGTGTCAGTTACAGCAACAGGGAAGTGTTTTAAGAGGGAAGAGCTTCAGTTCTCTGTCCCACCAGCTGCCTGGGACGGATCTGTCAAGCATTTGTCGTCGTATCTTTGCAGACCTTTAAAGCTGCTGTTAGTGTTTCTTCTTTTTTAAACTCGTGCTTTGGCAATTGTGCAATGAGCCACTGAGACCGGGAGCTGTAAATAAATACCAGCTTTTGTCTGAGCATCCGTGGCTTTGTGCTTGTGCAACTGTAGCAACAGATCAGATACCAGGAGCGCAAACAGTCCTCTGTCTCCAGAGGGGCAGAACTTCAAACGTCATTTTCCCTAAATGTCTGCACTCGGCTGCAGGCCTGGCCCCAGGGTGCAGAAGGACACACGTGTGGTGCCAAGCCCCTTCTCACTCACCAATGTCTCTGGCGGCACTTCCCTGCCCAGTGGGATCTCACTGTGCTGCAGGCCGTGGGTGCGCCACCCCCGCAGTACCTGTCTTCTGGTGGAGCCTCTACTGAGCCCAAACCCATCTCAGCTCAGAGGCTGCCCCAGCCCTGGTGCTCCTGCCCCAGCCCCTTCGCTCCTTCTAAGCTGGGTGTCAGGGAGGGAATCTGGGCCCTTCTCCTCCAACAGGGGTGGGCCTAATTCAAACAGGCCACTCTGGTCCTGGGATGTCTCCATCTCCAGCTGGAGCCACGTGCTTGGCTCTGCCTTCAGGGGCCTTTGCAGCCATGCCCTCTGCTGCCCAAAGTCAGCCTCAGCCGTGTTCCCTGCTGCCCCATCCCGCCCTACGGAGCACAGCAGGTTGGGGTGCCTTCCCCCTCAAATAGCATTTCCAAAGCCGGTAGCTGCTGCCTCATATTGACTTGCAATGCCGCTCCCTGCTCCTGCTTTCCTTGGGGACTGTGGTCAATGTGCCGCTTCAACTTGTGTGTATCTTTTTGCTGCGCTTTTGCAATTTTGTATTTGCAGTATTGCTACACTAAAAAAAAAAAGTAATAACAATACTAGTGTCTGTTGAAGATAATTACTGGTTGGAGGAAGTGCCCAGGACTCCCTCAAACTTTCTGCTGGCAGATCACCTTTTCCTGTTAGATACTAAAGACAGATTAATTAGCAGATGATACAATCTTTTCAGAGGCTGACTGCAGTTTTCACTCTTCTTCCCCACTGCTGCAGTGGTGCCTGGCCGAGTAGTGAAGAAGTTGTGGAGGGATAACTCCATCTCTGCTTTCTATGTGGATCTAACGACAGCACCTCTGCCTCCACCCAGCTGGTCATCCAGAAGGAAGCAAGGCAGCACCTGATTGTTAGGCCAGCACTAGCAACCTGAGCAGCCTTCCTGCATTTCCTCTGAAGGAAACTGCAGGACAGAGGAAAGTGACAGCCAGGTTCTCCATGTCTCTAAGGACTCCTTGACTCTACAGCTTCAACTAGTTCTTCCATTTTCAGTTTATCCAACACCTTTGTCATCAACTAAAGGATAAGCTACAGGTACAGAAATAGTTCAAAGAATATCTGCTTTTGGTATTTTTTCATCTCAGTGATCTGTGGGAAATCATCGCTGACTTGAGCTGAGGGCTACAATATAATGGGGAATTGCAGAGTTTCTTCCATTTCCTTAGATCTGCAAAGGTCCATGCTGTATCTAGTGGTGTTTTAGCTGACAAGGAGATCACAGCAAGAAGTGACATAAATATTCAGAAAAATTTGAGGATACCTGCATCCAAACCTGAAGATGCTTTTAATCATTCAGTCTAATTCTTCTTCCACAGCGAGGTTAACAGTGTTGTCCTCATTTCATTAAGACAAAGCCCATCTTTACCAATGATTCCTTAGAAGTAATGATATCATTCAGGGACCTTATTCACCTTTCTTGGCTCTGTGCTAATTCTCCACTCATTTAATTTAATTCCTGTGACCATCTGTTAACCTCATCAGCTGGGGGCAGATCTCCCTCAACTGTCTGTCCCTTGCTTCTGATGACACCTGTTCCAAGCTTCTAGCAGCTCTGGTCCTGCCAACCGAGCGGCACTAGAGATCTCCTTCTTTCTCATCCTCCTCTAGGGCTGCCTGCTTTGAGAGAGTTATGGAGGTGGCGCAGTCATGCTCTTGCAGGCTCTGCTAGCCTTCGCTCTAGACTGACAATTTCTACTTCTGCTGGCCCTTTTGTGTGGTATATAAAAGCAAACGCAGAAACCAGTGCAAAGAGCAGATACAGCTGCCTACCAGATCTTAGCTGGGTCCCTGTCCCAGCTTGGATGAGCGAGTGACCCCTCGCCCCCCACCAGGGATGGTTGGGACTTGGACCCACTGGGACCGGCGAGCTCCCCACCTGAAGGCTTTGGTGAGGGGTGCCAAGTCTTCCAGGACAGCACTGGCAGGATGTGAGCTGCTCCTCATTGGGTGACCATGCAGGTGCAGCCTCCTGAAAAGGACCGCTCTGGCTGTAGTCATGAGCTACAGACTGCAAGCTTGAGAGGAGTTAGCTGAACTCCGTGTTGATTGAATAAAACCAGTTAATGCATCTGGTTAAGCAGAGCAACCTGACCTAACTTTGGAGTCAGCTTTGCTGCAACCGATGGGGTTGGGCTAGAGATCTCCAGAGGTCCCTTCCCATCTACATCTTTCTGTGATACATGAAGAAATAGAGGCCATGGAAAGTTTGAGCTGAGTCTGAAGCTATTTTCAAGTGCCAAGCCCAGAAATGAATGCTTTTTGCATTTTAAAGCTGTCACCTCCTCATTCCTCCTCTAGGTAAATGATCCCTTCTGCCTAACCATTTTGGTCTTTCACACCAGTTTTAAGCCAACACATGAAACAAGACCAGAGTAATCAAAAACCATCGTAGGGGCAGAATTATGAACCCTCCTTCAGACCTGGAAAAAGTGAGCCCTCCAACCACTGCAGGTCTGGGAGGAAAACCCATCTTGCTGCAGGAAAGTCCACAGTCTACTTCTCATATTAGCTTAAAAAAAAATAGTATCAATTACTCCCTGCCCCCCATCCCCCTTCCTCTGGGACTAGGGGCTTCTTCAGGCCCTCTGGTGAGGAAACACATTGCTCAGTTGTGTCCCATATGCCATATGGGAAGCTGAAAGAACTTGCCTTCCCAGATCCTTAAGAAGCCCGTGTACTTTTCCCTCCCACCTCTCTCCCTTATTTCAAAAGCAAAGTCAAAGACAGACACGCTCATGGCTGATCCAGTCTGTGTGTTTTCTTGGGGAAGAAGTCTGTGTTTACATGTGTAGGCTCAGACTGGGGACATTTTGCACATGGACAGGACTGGAGCGCTGTGTTTCAGTGGATGAGCTTGGGGTTTGTTTCCTGGTGAGCTCTTGTGGTTTTCACAAAATACGGACAGTCACAGGGGTGAGGAGAGGCCTAAGGAGCTAGTATTCAGGGGTCTCCGCCACACAAGATGGATTATGGACCAAGTGCGGTGACATCAGGTACAGCTTTGCCCTTGTGTGAGGCATTTTCTGTCAGACACAGGGGAGGATGCTTTCCTATCTCAAGCTGCTCAGGAAGTCTGAGTCCCAGCTGGAAGTATTTGTGCACAACAGTGGTTCCTTAGCTTAGCTTCAGAGAAGTGGGATATCAGAGCAGACAAGCTTCACCTTGTCAGGTGTACCTGCACAGGCAGGCTGTGGCAGATGACTGGGTGACTTGCTGCAAAGCACCCATTAAAGAGGACAGAAAAGCACCATGTACGTGCTGTGAGTGAGATCTAGCTTGTCATCGAGGGGCTGTAGGAGCCACACATTCTACAGACATCCAGCATTTTTCATAATTACATTTATTGTTCCTGTTCTCTACTACATAACTTAAACATTTTGCCTCAACAAGTCCAGCTGAATGTTTCCAATGTCCTAGTGGGGTTTGAGGTGCTTTATTCCCAGTTTAGTTGCTTGATCCATGAAGCAGTGTTACAATGTCAGCAGGGTATTTGGCCACTTGTCCTGCAATGAAGAATATTGTCCTTAAGTCTGAAATGTTACTGGGGTTTCATGCAGGTGAAATGGAAGATCTTAAAATCAGTGAAGTTTATAAGATGTAACAAAAATAGCCAGCTTCCAGAGCTCTGTGATTACGTATGTCTGCCAATACCTTGCTGGCAGCTCACAGAGTCTTAAACTTTTCCAGGTCTTACGGCAATCCATCCATCCATCATTTTAGGATGCTTTTATAAGGCTGTATAATTTGTAATAAACATTTTCAGAGTCCTACCTTAAGTATCCTTCAGCAGCTTTTATACTGTTGCGCATAACACTCCAGCGAACCTTCTATTCTTCCAGGATAGCATCATGGTAGATGTGGACCCAGATTTGAGCTGGGAATTTACCAGTTCTCCACAAGATAGATTTCACAGAAGATTCAGCAGAGAAGTTTGGGAAAGCCAACCTTGTAATTCAAATGAGTCATGAGTCTCATAACTAAGGAAAATACAGACTGCTTCAGGATCTGTGAATCCCTTTTCATAGCTATAGAAATAAGAATTCTTGTAGAACACTGGCAACAGTGTGTTGTGTTGACTGTGGTTTCTTACTGGAAGAGGATCTTGTTCCACCTCAGTTTCTCTGTGATTTAATGCATTGCCAGATCAAATCCTGAATTAAGGTCTCCCATGTGTGGCAGGATTCCTGTAGGTGTTCCCAGTATTCCCCAATGCTGCCTTTGCTTTTACCTCCAAGGATGAAAACCCTATAGATAGCTGATGGGATCCCAGAATGTGGACAAGAAGTAAGACTGCTGTCATGGAACTGGGAAATAGTGGTGACACCTGCAGTGTTCTAACTGCTGTACAGCAGAACATCTCAGCGCTGTATGTGCTGAGGACTCCAGCAGGACCCAGTCCTTCTGTGTTACCTGGTCTTCTTTCGAGACCTCTGCTTGTGCAGAAAAAGAGCACTGTTTTGGAAGAACAGGCAGCACAACGAAACGTAGGTCAAACTGATACCTCTTTCAGCTTGGAGGATGCACCTTACACTGCTTTCCCTGATCCTCTCAAACGGATTTATTACGGGGAGAGGAATTGCTGGAGACCTTTAAGCACAGGTCTACAGTTTTCCTGCCTCAGGGGCCCCCTGGTGGCACCAGACTTGACCTGTATGTAAATACGCGACGGAAAAAATGTGAGCAGTCTTCATCAGAGTTTCTCTGTACCCAAAATGCAGGGCACAGAACATGCAGTGAGCTGTCTCTCACTAGTAATGGCTTTGATTGCACCACCGGTGCAAACCTGGAGAACTGAGAAGTCCCTGTGTGTTCAATCAGGATTAGATTTGCCTTGGCTGAGTGGCCGCGGGTTGATTTGAGCACACACAGGTGTCTCCCTGGCTTCTAGGAGAAATGGTCCTTTGCCTAGAGAATCCAAGGCAAATCTAGGGGACTTCCACTGGCAAGGCACATACACATTCGTGCTACTTACATTCTTCTCATCTGTAGCTGATTCTGGACCCCTTCCCAGTAGCATTCCCTTCCTTATTGGATCCCCTAGGTAGAGCCTTGCAGTTTGACTGTCTCTGCTTAGGAATGTAGTTGTCTGTTTTTCTCATTTTCTATAACTCCTGTTGGTTATCAAGAATCTGTACTAGATGCCCAACAGCAGAGCCAGCACCCGAGCTCACCACAACTTTCTGGAGGACGTGTTTTAGGGTTGTCAGTTGTAGGATTATCTTGGGGAATCAAACTTCTGGGTTTACCTGTCAGGTCCACAAGTCCACAGGCAACCACAGAAACTGCCCCAGTGTCCTGGTTTCAGCTGAAGTCAAGATAATTTTTTTCTTCTTAATAGCTAGAATAGTGCTGTGTTTTGGATTCAGTATGGGATTTGGTGTTAGAAGAATGCTGGTAATATATAGACGGTTTTAGCTGTTAGGATTTTTCCTTTTCCCATGACTTACTAGTGTGCAGGTGAACTGGAATTTTGGAGGGAGCATAGGCAGAGCAAAAGACTCAATTTGGCCAATGAAATACTCCGTATCATACAATGTCATGCTCAGTAAATAGACTAGGGATGGCTGGGACTCTTACTTCTGGGATTGTGTTTTCAGGATGTTCTCTCCTCCAGGATCACTAGCTAGGAACTTTCTAGCTGGTCATTGGGCAACAGGTGGTAAGAAATCAAATTGTGCATCACTCATTTGTATATTCTATTATTACTATTATTATAATTATTATTTTAATTCAGTTTTATTTCAATTACTAAATTCTTTTTATCTCGATCTGCATCTCCTTACCTCTGCCTCTCCAATTCTTTTTCTGTTTTTCCTGGGCAGAGGAGGGTGAGTGAGCAGCTGTGTGGTGTTTGGCTGCCATCCAAATTCAAACCACGACACCTAAATATCTCAAAATCTGTCAGTGCTGCACTCTCAGCTGGGTTTAGGACACTTTAGATAATCCACTTCTCCTAGGGCTATTTACATATATCAGCTAGCCATACAAAGTGTAATTCTATGAGAGAGCAATGGAATTTTAAAAGTTTTCTGTCTTTTCCACTCCTCAACAGATTTTCTCATTCACTCAGTTGCACTAGGGCAGCTGTCTGTAGGAACCTGCCGTGGAAGTCATTTGAGTTATGCCCTATTCTAATTACATACCCCCTTTTCTTCTCCTCTTCCTTTTAAACCTAGTGTTTACATTGATGGGGCTTACAGCCCCATGAAGGGCCATATTATCACAAACTGTGTATGGTGGGGTGAGTATGTAGCCAGAGACAGTCACTCCCAGTGGCACTGAGGCAGGAAGGCAAACTTGGAAGAGAGTCTTTTGGATCAGTTTCCTCACGAGAGAAGCTCTAGGGTGGAATCCCACCTCCAAGCACCTGGAAAGGTTTCACAGTTATCTTCCGATATAAACCCCTTCAAGAAGTTATCTGTTTTTAATATATACCCCAAATATTTGGTTTTCACAGACCAGGGCAGGAAATGCTGTTAGTCTTAGTTGCTTTTTTTAAATTTTGAATACTCTTGAGACACTATTTTGACTGTGGCCTCCTCTTCCTTTATTAAGGCTTCTGAACTGTACCTTGGCTTATGACTGGACCATTTTGTCCATATTTCCTCTGCTGCACAAGCTGAGAGGGTCTTACTGTTCAGACAAGGGACACACAGAACCCTTGAGGTTATCGGTCTTTCAGAGAGTTTTATTTTTGGCTTAAGAAGCAACATACAGAAGAAAATGATAGCAACAACAGAAAAGAAAAAATAAAAAGAAAGAGAAACCTATATACCTCCTTCAAGTCTGGAACAAGTGAGCCCTCTGACCACCTGTACCTAGGGAAAAAACAGCAGGTCCCTGCTACACTCAGGGGAAAGTCCCCACACCCACATGCCACCCCACCTCAGTTGATTTGGGTCCAGGAGCCTTTTCCTCCCTTTTCCCTGTGGGTTATGTGTCTCAGCTCAGCATTTGTGCTCCTCTGCTGTTTCCCTGCACTGGAGTTTTCTTGCAGAGCAAGACCAGCTGGCTTTTTTCCTGAGTCTTATACAGGGACTTCATGCACTCTTAGGGAAGCCCTCCAGCCAGGGCTGTAAGGGGAAAGCCTGGGGAAATATGAATATACAGTGTTTACTCTAATGGTGGTGATCATCTGTCTTTGCTTCCTTGTTCCTGCAGAGAGCCCCATATCCTAGGGCTGAGCAAGAGGATGCCATTAGCCATTTTTCATGTCAACAGCCTGCAGGTGGTGAAGAGGCCGCCACAAGGGTTCTTTCCTTGTCAGAGCCTTGCTGTGAAAAACATGTACCTCATTTCCAGCCAGATTTTGGGTTTAATTTCAAGCTGCTGGTCATCCTTGTGCTCCTCTGCTGGAGTAGAGAAGCTGCCTCTATCTCACATCTTCTCTTCATGGAGAGAAAATGGGAAAGATAGATACCCCGTGAATGTAAGAGTGTAAAAATGGTTGTACCAATGGTCTCTCTACCCTAGTGCTCTGCTATGGCTTATACAAGATCCCTAAGGAAAGGCACTGGGAGTCAAGGCATCATATAGAAATTTCCTGTAAACAAGAGTCAAGGACAGCCTGAGCTGGCATTCATACCCAGGCCGTCATATTCAAAAGCCAGTGAGGAACTCATCCACCAGAAATTACCTAATCGCTATTTGAGCTCATTTACACTTGCAGTCTCCACAGTATCCTCTAAGAATAATTCTACCATCTTTGTGATACATAAAATGAATTTCCTTTTGTTTGCATTGAAATTGCTGCCTGAGTTCACCACCCTTTCCTACAGACTAGGTGAAATAGATTAAACACCTCAAATTCTGTACATTTGAAAGGAAGATCTTCAGGCCACAGGTTAGGTTTTATTGTACCACTCTTCTAAATCCTTTTCCATTTTTCCATATCCTTCTTTGAATCATGGACATATTCCAGCACCTTGTGCTGTAAACAGAGGTAACACAACCTGTTCACTCTTCGAGATCCCATTTTATAACAGCATGTTATCATGTATCTCCCTCCCTGGAGTCTTGTCTTCCCAGGATAGGGTATTCTGTTCTGGAAGTGTGATCCACATACTTTGTTCCTCAACATATAACCTTATGTTTTAATTCTAAGTGTGATTTGATCAAGGGTCTTGGGAGACACTTGCTTCCCATTAACCTTGCCAGATCTGAAGTGTGCACCATGCCAGGAGGGACAGTCACACCTGCAGAGCTGTGAAGCCCTCCTAGCCACATTTTGGCAGCATGAGACAGCCATGGACATCAGAAAGCAGTTGGATGTTGAACAAATCATGTGGCAGCCTAGCACTGGAAACTCACAGAGTCTGAATTTCTTGGACACTTTCATGTCATCAGCAAAGGGTCTGAAGTATATACGCAGGACACAAAAGCACTAGATGTTTTATCTTCTACTCTCACACACAATCTACAGCTAAAGAGGGTCCTTCGGTCTTTTGTGGCTTTCTGAGAAAAACCTGGCGAAGAAATCTGTTACAGTGGAGGGAACGCTGCTCAGTGTGGCCTGTTCACCTCCTGAAGAATGGGATCTGACATCTGCAAAGTGAAACTTCTTAGAACCAGGAAAAATTATGAACATCACTGAACCAAAAAAATAGAGCTTAAACCCCTATTTTCCCCATGTGGCCTTAGTTGCATCCCCGTGACCGACTTATGCCAGAGCTTCCTAATATTTCGTTTGTTGGATCTCCATCTCAGGAACCCAGATCTCTCCCAGCCCTTGTCATGACACAGGAGGGTCCATCCTTTTTTGGCAATTTTAAATCCCCTTTACACAGAAGTGTAATTCCCCCTCTTTGGTCTCAATCTCCCTCTAGGGTAAATAAGAGTCAGTCCTTAAACCAAGAAAGCCTGTTGTATGTGCCAGCGTGATAGCCAGTCCTCTTCCAGCACGGTGAGAACAGGGGGACCTCCGAGAGCCAGATGGGTCTCTTTGCAGTGCTGAGGGCTAGCCAAATGCTGGGCTTCATTAGCAAGAACTTGTCAAGTGATGATTAATCCTGTCTTCATGGCACGTGAAAAGCCACATCTGCAATACTGTGGGACGCTGACACACTGGAGCAAGCCTAGCAAAAAGACCCTAGGATGGCTGTGGGGTGGAGGACATGACACATAACAAGAGGTGTTTGTTCATCCTGAAGAAAAAGGAGAAGATAACGGCTGCCTGCTACTACCCAAAGGGGGTTAGAGAGAAGATAGAGCCAGACTCCTCTCACAGGGGCACAGAGAAAGGGCACAAGACAAGGAGCACAAATGAGCTTCCTATAGGACACAAGGAAAAGCCTCTCCTGTGAGGGTATTTCAGCAGTGGAACAGGTTTTCAGAGAGGCTGAAGACTCTCCAAAATTGGAGGTGTTCAGGATTTCCCTGGGCCAAGCCCCAAGCAACCCAGTCCAGTTTATGAGTCATCCTGCTGGGGGCAGAGTGATGCTGTAGAGACCCCAGAGATCCCTTCCCACGAGTCTTCCTGTGACACTGTGACTAACAAGTAGGTTTATTTGATTTTTGCATTTTTTCTTAGTGGGACAGTAGAAGCTATCTTACTAAATGATGCAGGCTGCTACCTGCCAAATGGAGAGGAAATTGAGAAAAACAGCTCAGCTGCCACCACACTCCGAACTGCAGCCTGTCTCACAGTCATGCTAATCCAGCATAAACGCTTAGTGTTGCAGAAAGGAGCAATTCCATCTTCCCTTTCATCTCTCCTGCTGCCTCTCTTTTGTCAACACTGATGAGCATCAGAGAATCGATCCAGCTGAAAACTAAGCTATAAAGAAATAAATCCATTTTGATTTACAGTGAGGCCTTCCACTTTAAAAATACACCATTTCCCTCCCTAGAAATTTTTGTTCCAAGCGAAGTGGTTGAGGATCACCAAATCAGAGACTGTATTCTCTTCAGAAGTATTTTGGGGCACTGCTGTCCCCTTCCATGCTGTGTCATCATCTGCATGAACCTTCCCAGGGATTGGATTCTCCTGTAAATGATTTCCCATAGCATCACATGCTCCTTTAGTTACCCGCTACTTTTTTATATGTAGCTTTCCCACTAAGAAAGAAATAACATATTCTTTATTAATAAGTTTATCCCCGTAGCTTCCAGAGTTCCAGTGTGCCATAAGATACAGGCTCTGCATTGTGAAAACACAGATTTACTTTATCACAGTTCCTGAGGACACATGCAACTAAGAGGTGGCTTAGAGCCACCTCTGTGCCCTGTGCAATGTACATCCCCAACATGGCCAACATGCCTCCTCTGTGTCAGAGAGACCCACACTGCTGCCTACAGTAAGACACAGAGAGGATTCAAACCCCAAGAGCAGAAGCCACAGCCTTTTGTGGCAGGTTTGTGGTTTGTTTTTTTCATGAGGGGATACTTGCTGTATTGTCAGTTGAGAGTAACAGCAGCAAATGGGATAGGTAGATCAGTCTGCCTCTCTCTCAGAAGCCAGGAAACCATTGATATTCACCCAGATCAGCTGCTGGAAGGTTTTACACCAGCGGACACAAGCCACACCTATTCTGGAGATCCCCCAGGTCAAAATGCCTCTCAGGAAAAGCAGTCACACGGTCTCCCTGCAAAACTGTGAAGAGACTGGCAAACCGAAGAAGCCACGCCTAAGAAAGGGCTCAAGTGTAATCTGTTGAGGGAATCTGGGTGCCCTGATTTCACTACATGTCCAGCATCAGCCTCCCAGGCTATCCTCACACTGCTCTTACCACCATTCGTCACTCTTGGTGCTGACAGCTCTTTCAGAGGTTTGTTTACTGGACACTTCTGCTGGAAAATTCACTCAATTTCTGGACTATCCCAGCACTAGTTGTCAGCATTGCTGTCAGCACTGGAGCTTCCAGCCCTCCAGGGCCCCAGGATCTTCCAGGTGGTTGGACTCTTTCTCTCCAGCTACCCAGCTTGCTGTATGGATTTTTGTAGTTGATCCACCTTACCCTCTGTGTTGGAAAACACAGAGGTTGTGGCATCGAAGGTGTCTGTGGCATCAAAAACATTGTTCAACTAGATATTGGCCAAGGTACTGATATCCATTAACATCTCCACAGGAAAGATCTGGAGGACTTTTGAAAGAGAACATTTACACACTTCTCTACAGCTAATGCTGGCCAGATACAAGATGACCTTCTAATTCAGGTTTCTCTGGGATATTCAGCTATCTGCTGAGGATTGTCATTCAAAAGTCATTTGCCTTTTAACATTGTAAAGAAAGAGGCTGCAGATTTGTCCAAAGACTCCATAAATGTATACTTTCCTAAAGAAGTTCCCATGAGATTCTGGGAAGTAGGCTAGGCTTCCTGGAAAGCACCGCTAGACACTCCTCAGCTCCATATCAGAGACTTGTGGTGACTCAGACACTGCCCGTTCAGCAAATCCTCTAAAAAGGACCTTTTCAAAAGAGCATCCTGGTAAATATCAGGCAGCCAGCCTGTCTTCCTCCCCATAGCACTTCTACAGAGACACAGTTTTATTTTGCCCAGATCTACTGGGAGATATGAACTTCCTCTTCTCTAATCCTCTGCTCCTTACCCCTTTTTAGGATCTGTCACCTCAGATAAATGGGTCCCTCCTCCAAGACCTCTCTCTGACACGTGGCGTACTGTAGCCCTGGAAGGATAACATGCTGCTTCCAGGCATCCAGATGTCTGGAGGAACCGATTCCTCCTGTGAGAAAGGAAGCACATTTGGTACCCTTGCTGAACTTATTGAAGCTGAGCAATTTCATACACAGAATAGATCTCAGGTTGGCACCTTGGTAGAAAACATGATGGCCCTTTATGGAGGAAGAGTGTCTTGCATCCCTCTGCCTCAGCGCAGAAATAATGCATCTCCATACTATGCTTCACACACAAAGCCTGCCAAGTCGGGGGCACCAGTTCTTTTCTGGTTTGGGGTTCTGCTGCTTGACCCCTCCACAGCCACAAGGTGTTGACCCGGGAACCATCTGTCCTGAGCACCCAGAGAAGGGCAGCCCACTACTTCCCATTTGGAGCCGATCTTAGATCTCTTTTAGCTCCCCGAGCTCCCCACTCAGTGCCAGAAGTCTCACAGTTAATCCCAGTTTGATCTCTGGAAAACCCGGTTCCTGGTCTGGTGCCTGTCGAGTACCAACCTGCCCAGCAGCTTTTGCTCACCTTGCCAGACCTTCCTTTCTGTCTCTCCAGGAACGACTGCTTTCTATTTGCAGTCCCTTACCACAAAATTATTAGCTATCTCTTATTAGTAAGTAGCTTCTTTTTTGCTTATTGTGTTTACTTTAGCTCTGGGCAAACAGCAACCAGGATATTTTACATGAGGTTCTTCTGGTGAATGCTCTATCTCAGGAACACCCAGACCAGCTGATCTCAAGTTGTTCAGCTGATAACCCAGTCTTCGAGTCACAGTGCAACTCCTTAGGACAATTAAAGCATGCCTGTAAATTACAGAGTATCTCAAAAAGTCAGCACAAACTAGATTGTAACTAACTTCAGGTGTGATGCCACAAGGACCAAAACCTGAAAGTGTAATCACTCAGAGAAAAACATTCTATCACAGAAATCTGGAAACTCAATGGAAAATTCCTTTAGCAAGACTTACTCAATGATACTGCAGAATAGTGTTTTCTATTCCTATTTTTCTTGATAAGTGTAGTTTGCACCTGTAAGACATGCCAAGGGAGACAATAAAAGCAATGTACTAAGGTTGTGACTGCTGCGGGTAAGTCTGGAATCTAGCTGAAGCTAGCTAATGCCTAACACGAACAACGAAGTATTTAGTAGGCTGGACTTTTGTATCCCTGTGCTGGGCTACTCCCA
This sequence comes from Apaloderma vittatum, assembly GCF_000703405.1. Taxonomy (NCBI): domain Eukaryota; kingdom Metazoa; phylum Chordata; class Aves; order Trogoniformes; family Trogonidae; genus Apaloderma; species Apaloderma vittatum. The sequence continues at coordinate 16,559 of NW_009714612.1, forward strand.
TTGTAGCTGGGCCCTCATTTCCCATGGCTCTGTGAGAGTCTCATAGGTCTCTGTCAGCCCCTCCACTCAGGGGACCCACACAGAAGTTCTGAGAAGATGCCCCGTGCTGATCTTCCTCCGGTCACTGTTATTTCTGCGGCCGGGTCCTATTCTGGGAGATGACGAAAAATGTTATTCAAGGGAGTCAGCATTTAAAATGGGTGATTAGAGAGAAACGTCACAGGTGTCTTTGCTAAAGATAGCCTGGTGCTGAGTAAAACAGTGCCTCCAAAACCTTCATTTCACAACATGCTCACTCAGTGTAATAACCCCTCATCCCCAAACACCCCCCAGTGCCAGACAGCTCCTGTCACTTTCCTGGGATCTCCATTGTGATCACATCTCAGGAGGCAGCAGCAGGATGGGAATACATCTCTCTCATTTTCTACTTCTTACAAGAAAGAAGCATTGCCTAGAGGATGGATTTGGTTAAGGGTAGTTTTGACGACTAGAGGGGCATAGTGCCAGGACATGAAATCTAAGAGTGCAGAGAGGGTCAGGGTGGAAAGAAAAAGCAGCAAACTTGGTGTGTTCCCCAAGCAAAGTCAAAGGAGGGGGAGCAGATGACACCAGGCTGTGGAGCCGTACGTGTCTCCCCGTCACGCTTCCATCTGCCTTCTCTCTCGTCTTCACCCACACACTCACACCATTCTCACACTGCTGATTCAGAGGAAAGAGAGGTTGATGCTTTCTGCTTGGACTGGGCACCACAAACTGTTTTTCTTGAATGGGAGGAAAAAACACGTCCTGTCAACCGTCACAAGTTCTCCCCCATCTTCTGTCCTCTCTTCCTCTCTCATGCGATGCCATGGGCTGTGTAACACAGAGGGCACAAAGGACCACTACAAAGCAGTCACCAGAGGACATCGAGGCATACAAGGTTGCATCAGGTTCCCATACACCAGATGCATCCCTCAAGAGGCTGAAGAGTCCTGTGTGATAAAAGAGACTATGAGCTGTCACCACAACAGGGAGCAGTTGAAGCGAGGCATACCACTTGCTCTCTTTTATCCTCCAGCTTCACCAGCCAGCTGAGGAAAACTAGAGGGCAAGCTAGGATCCTTCCACAGTGAAGAAGTGGCTACTCTGAGTCACCTCCCTTCCCTCACCCCCAAGGAAAAGCCCCAGCCCAGCAGGAGACGAGCAGCCAAGGGGCTTGGTGTCTGACACCTGGCATGAAGGGCTGATTAAGTCCGAAAGAGTCAGGAGCCAGTAGGTTGCTGGAAAATGTGAGCCACAATAGTGGGGGTTCCCTGAGGCACAAGGGGCCCCAGGATGAGGCATGTGGAGGGAAATGTGTTGCGCTATGCAAAGCTCAGCAGCTACATGGGAGCTAGGACGAGCCCACTCAGCACAGAAGCTTTGGTGGGTTTTCCCCAGCACTGCTGGAGGAGGAGGGTCCCTTCCTCACACCCCTTGAAGTACCACAGCACACACCCCCTCTTCACAGGACTGGTTGCTTCTCCTGAATGCTCCTCTTTGTCTCCACAGACCACCTCAGCTTTTTCCCACATTTTCACTGGAGTCTGTATTGGTGAGTCTCACGTCCCGTGGTTGGAGCTCACCACAGACCCTTCCCTCATGTTGCCTGTGAACTGGCCAATGAGGAATAGCCAAGAAAGCAGCAAGTTTGAAGGATTAAAGAAGGAAAAGAAGAACAAAAAATTAAAAAAAAAGAGAACATCATAAAAGAGACCAATATGTTCTCAAAAGTCCTGAAACAATTACAGAGAAGCTGTAAGAGGCGGAAAGATCAAACCAAAAAAGGCAAGAGATGAAAGAAAAACATGAAGGGCACTTACTGGGAAGTGTCTTCTACACTTTTTCCACTGTCTATGTAGAAGCGAAACTTGTAAGAAAAACAACAGCGACCCAAAGAGTTTCCACTAAAAGATGCTTAGAGCAGTGTCTCTGGTCCCTCCCTCCCCTCTCACCAGCTTCAGCTCTGCCTTCACGTGCCTCAGAATTATACTGGTTTCTTGGCCGTGACGCATCTTCTCAGTGATACGAGGAAATTAGCTGCCCACCTGCAATATAAGGGCATCTAGGAAAATACTTTGATCAGAGAGAGAGACGACATCTGAGCAAGCACGTCCAGCTGACCCTCCCCTTGGCTCTTCCATCCACTCTAACTTCTTCTTTATCCATGCCTCATTTTTGCTGATCTCTTGAAGCTCCAGACCTGATCAAGCACAGACCCAGGTGGAAAGACATAGCCCCTCATCTCTCCTGGATGCTGCCATGAGGCCGGTGATCCTGGTGCTATTCCTCGCCTTCATTCTGCTGGCTTTCAGTGGTAAGAGGGGCTGAACATATCAGGGTGGGCAGAGTTGTAAGCTGAGTCTGGGTGTTACTTGGTCCCTGACAGGTCCAGAAGGGAGAATTTGTGCCCTTCTAACTCTACTGAAGATGGTCAGATACTGCCCTCTGCTCCATACGTCTCACGCTTTGCTCAACCCTCCGTATCGTTACAGTTGGACACATCCTACGAGGAGTAACAGAGGGAGAAAGCAGGGAGCGGAAAGTGTGGGCCAGAGCAGGGAGTTCTGCTGTGCTGCCTTGCCGCATGAGCCCCAAGAAGTGGTGGAAGCAGCTGCCTGACAAGACAACTGTGCTGTGGAAGCGGCATGGGGGAAGGTACGCCAGGGCTGAGACAGGTCTGTGTCCTTATGACGGGACTGGGGAGGGTGGGAGACATTTTGAGCCCCTTTTCTCCTCCACATTCCCTCCTTCCTGCCTCATCACCCTTGATCTCGCCTTTGCCTCCGGTACGAGCCGCTCATTGTCCCACTTGCAGCACCCACCAGGAGCCATTCATGGTGCTGGAGGTGGGCTACTCGGGCCTCCGCAAGGTGGGACTGCCCATGAGGCCCCGGGTGTCAGTCCAGGACTCTGCCTTACGCAATGGAGACTTCTCTCTGCAAATCGACCCAGTCCGGAACGAGGATGCCGGCCTGTATGAGGCACAGGTGGTATACAACATGGAAGTCCAGAGCTGCCAGGTGGAGCTGGGTGTAATTACAGGTAGGAAAAGATGGAAATCCTAGAGAACATTGGTTTTAGGACCGGGAAAGTTGTAAGGGTGGGACGGGGTGAAGAGGTTGTGTTTGCCGAGGCAGGTTAGAGTATAGGCAAGAGCCTCCGAAGGTGCACCGCTTCTTGATGTCTGCTCTCAGCTCTGGAGACAGGGCTACGTGAGGGACAAAGCTAGGAGAGGAGGGGCACAAAGGGAAGCTCTGGTTGTCCCCCTGTGATCTTAGCTTCCCCTCAACCCATCACTTTCTTCTTCTTGCAGTAACTCTCAGTCCACCCAGCCCTGTCATAGAAAATGAGCCACTCTTGTTGAGCTGCAATTCCAGCCACCGGGCCAGCCTTGTGGAGACGTGCTGGTTCCACGATGGGCAGCTGGTCCCCACCTCCACAACCTTCTGCTCCTTGCATGGGGCAATCTCCGTTCTCCGGCCAGCCATGAGTGATGCAGGCTCCTGGCACTGCCAGCTCAGATACTCTGATAATGAGATCATTTCTGCTACGTACAACCTGCAAATTCTAGGTGAGCTCAGTCTCTGTGTTGCTACTTCAGCATCCCCAAGTTTCTCCCTTTGATGTGACTGACTAACCCCAGTGGTGCCAGCTTCCTTGCTCCCACCCTGTCCTCACTTTCCAGGCCAGCCACCTCCCTGCAGAGCTCTTTCCAGCCACCACCCTTCACTATCCTCTCTTTCTGGCTCAGGTTTCGATGGCCCAGCCAACCCTGTGGTCTATGCAGCAGCTGGGTCTGCAGCTGATCTACAGTGCACCCTGAGCTACCTTCCCAGTGCCCTTGGGATCAGCATGGTGAGAGCCCACTGGAGCCGCCTTGCAGGAGGACACTTGCAAGACCGGGGCATCTCCCAGAATATGAGCAGCAGAAGCTTCCCACTTCACTTCCCTGCGGTGGGGCCAGGTGATGCAGGGCAGTACCGCTGTGCTATCTCTGTTGGCAGCAAGACTATGAGCAGGGACGTGACCTTGGCAGTGGTTACAGGTGAGAGTAGAGACAGGGAAGTGCATCACCCCTGTGGGAACCCCCACTGCCTGCAAATAAACCTCCATGCATGCCAGTGCAGTGAATGTGGGCTCCTCCTGCTCACAGGTTCCCACCTCAGGGTGGGAAACAAGGCTTCTATTCAGGGCATTGCTCTGCACTGAACTCTGCTGAAAGCAGGGGTTTTCCTGGGTAACTTGATTGTCCTGAGAAGGACAAAATAAATTAGAGCAAGTAATAAAGTAGGGATGTTACAGAAGAAGGAGGAATGAGGAAGATATTTAGAACTGGCTGTAGTCTTTCTTGAGCATATCTTTTTTCATTTGCTGCAGTCACTCCAAGCATCCAAGGACCGGTTTCTGAGGGGTCTCGCTTGATACTCATCTGCAACCTCACACATCCCCGAGGACATGAACATTTCCAGTGGAAGCACCTCGGCTCACCCCCCACTAGCAGCAAGCTGGATGTGGCCACCTCCCGTAACCTGGAGAGACACAGATCCCAAATGGGCCGTACCTTGGAAATACCCCAAGTGTCACAGAAGGATATGGGCACGTGGGAATGCAGTGTATACGGCCCAGAAGGCAGACTGGGAGCAGCGGAGTACGAGCTGCAGATTACAGGTACGGATCTGTAACCAATCCCTTCTTCTCACCCTATTCAGTTCCCTGGTGCCCTTTCCTCTCTAAGCCTCACCCTATACTTCTTGCATTTGACTGCTTGAATTCCACCTTGTTGGCATCCTGTCTTAGCTCTCACCAGTTCCTCCTGTTGCTCCTTCCAGTTCCCTGTGCCCTTTCCCAGTTTGCCTGTCTTCATGCACTCCCAGCCTCACCCTAGTGCAAAATCAGCCTTCTCTGCCTTTCTAACTGTGGTGTCTCCACACAGGTGCCCAGGTCTCCAGTCCTCCCAATATCTTTAGTGGGCAGGTTACTTTTGGGCTCACACTGACCCTCTTCCTCCTGCTTACAGTCTGTGTACTGGCCCTGGCACTACAAAACAGGGTAAGTGTCCATATCTGTTAGTCCTCCTGTGCATCAGTCTTTATTTGTCCTTCCTCTGGGTAGCCTAGTGACGGCAGTGAAATGTCTCAGGGACACAGCAGCCAGAGCAACAATGGGGCTCAGGGAGCCTGTTGAGGGTGTCATGGTCATGTAGTGAAAGCCGTATCCTGGACATCGGCAGGTCTGAATAACTATGGCATTCATCTGGGGGCAGGTCAGACACTTCAGAAGAGGGGTAAAAACCCCCTAGGAGATGATCATAGCCCAGCCTTTAAAAGCTTCTTGTTCATTCAAGCCACACTGTAATAGAGAGGGGTTAATTTCCACACTTTTATTGGTGTCCTTATCTTGGAACACTTGGATATAACGGTGTCTCCTGTTACACACAAATGCCTGCTGGTTGGCAGATGCTGATCTCAATGCAGGCCTGTTGTTGCTGGCTCAGCTCTCACACCTCAGCTGTTTGCTTCCAGCAACTTACTGCCCTTCTTTTGCTCAGCTTGTTCCAGTATCTCGTCTTCTGAAAACTCTGTCTTACCTTTAGGATTCCAAAGACCAGGCCAGGACTGATCCCTCTCCAGCATGCCACTAGAAAAAAAGAGTACAAAGAAGTCAGATCGTTTCTCTGTAGTTTTCACACTGTTTCTCTACAAATAAATTACATGGCAAATTCTTCCTTCAGGATTTTCATTTGCTGAAAAGGGACAGCTTTCATGGGTAGCTGCAATGTAGTTGCCTTCTGCTTAGACTCTTGGAAACGGCCCACAGTGAAAATCCCCTTCCAGTGTAGAAGGGGCCAGGGGCTCAGAGTAATCTCAGATTGAGAGATCTTGCCCTAATAAAAGCCCTGGGTGCCTTGAACCTGTCCTGAGCTGAAGATGAGGGAAGTGACAGCATTGATGCAAATTCTTAGCAAATCCTGGTGGCTGGAGGGTGAAGACAGACGGCATCAGAACAGAAACAAGATGGCCACTTTAAAAAAAACACCGCAGGTAGTGCTAGAGGAATTTATGACTAGTTCTTCACCATCAGTTCTTAATCAGCACTGATGATAAAGGATAATCTGAGGCAGAAATCTACAGTTTCCAGGTGGCTCTCTAGACTGTGCTAGTAAGTCCAGGACAAGACAATCAGAACCACCCTTTCTGGCCCAAAACCCGTGACAGAAATCCCTTGGCAGTGTAACTATAAAGCCTCAACTAGCAAAAAATAGGACAACTGGGTGTCCAGCTGTTAGTTTAAGCAGCTCTCATCCCACCTCAAAGCCCTCATGGCCTTGCTTTGCTAGGTAAGCAAAGCTCCTCTGCTGCAGCACTGGTCTTCCATCCACAGACAGTCCTCATGACCTTCTCTGCTCAGTCTCCCTGGTGGGATCCTTTGCAAGAGTGCAGATGAGGTGCCTTAAGCACAGGTATTAGCTCTTCTCTTGTTCTCTCTCTGCTGGCATCCTCTGAGATTACATTCTCTCGTGTTGGTTGAATACTGGCTGCTCACCTGTATCCCTTGATGGTTATTGCCACACATCAGGAATTCCTCTTCTGATCCCCTGAGCCTACCAAGGCATGGTTGGTACTGTCACATTGCATTTACCTTGTCATTCAGTTACTGCTCCATTCTCCTAAAATACCTAGGTCTTGGATGACATTTTTATCCTCTCTTCCAAGTGAGGGTCCTCAACTTTATTGGCTAAATAACTCATTAGCACTTTCACACTCTATGCCATCAATTATTTGTCCCACAACTGAGTCCTGAAGACTTGTGCTTATCATTTCTCTACAGCCTGACAGAAACCTGCCAGCAAAATTCTGGTTCTTTCCCCTTAACTGAGATTGCACCCACCTAATATTGAATCTCTGCGTGTCACTGTATATGTTACCATTATCAGGAGTCCTGAGATATATCTCTTTCCATTGTCTAGAAAGTCACTTGTTAAAGCAAGATGTGAAAGTGGTTCTGTCTTTAATATCTTCTTATCTCATTTTGCAGGAACCTTCATGACATTAATTATTCTCTCTGAAAAGCTGTTGTAAAATCTGGCATACTACTGAACCTGTCAATGGCCTGCCCATTGCCTGGATCATTCTTTGCTGTCTTTTAAGCATGTCCTGTCTTTGTCAGTCCTTATGTCCATGACACCACAGAGGATAGTCTTGAGCCATCCTTCCCCACAGGAAACTGCATGTCTTGGAGAGTGGGACTGGGACTCCTATCTGGGTCTAGGAGGGAATGTGGTTGCAAGCAGTAGGACCATGTCTTCCATAGTGGGGAGAAACCCAAACTCGTGTCATTCAATCTCCCTCCCAAGTCTCATACTGTCCCTCTCCTCCCTTTCAGGCACAGTCTCCTATCTTCCCAGCGCTGGAAAGGATGGTTGCAGTCACTGTGCCAAGGAAGAAGGAGATGGAAGAAAACCAGAAAGAGAAAATCCAGCAAACTGAGTGCTGATGGGAGCAGGGACACCAAGCCCAGTCTGCACGGGCGGATGGGCACCATGCAGGCCTCTCAGGAGGGTCTAGGGCTGGTGTGAACATACCAAGGAGGCTGTGAGAGGTCTATGCCTGCAGAGGGACTGGAAGCTGTGTACCAGGGCAAGATAAGATTCACTGCTGCTGTCAGGTGGCAGGGAGCACAGATGCTTTGGAGCTATTGGGAGTATTAGAGCCAGTAGCTATTGCCTGCTTCGGTGCCACTCCTCTTCCCCATCTTTTGACCCTCCTTCATGGCCGTTCTCACAGCCTTTCACTGGTGGGACACTGAGATGCATGACATGGCTGGAACCCAGCCTCCCTGCAGCATGAAGGTGTTTTCTTCCCCCTCTCTGCCCACTTTCTTCTTCCTCTCCCCTCACTGCCCTGCTCTTGCACTCATCAGTGACAGAGGGGAACACAGAGAGGACTGCACATATTGCACATTTTGAGCATTTTATTTTATTAGAAACTCATTTTATAACCTAAAATAAACCCGTCTGACAAAAAAACCATGATGACCCCTGTGTGTTCTTGTGGAGGATCGAGAGTATTGACGGTGCCGTCTGTACAAATGCCTGTGTGAAGCAGCTTCTAAAGACTTTGCTGCCTTCTCTTTCTCTTTCAGTTCTGTTTTACTGAAGTTGCCTGTTCATTTCTGACATTTTCACAGTGGGAAAGAGGAAATTAAATGCCACTAGAGAAGAAAGAACCACATATTCATTCTCTCCTTTTTGCTGTGCTTCAGAGTCTTTTTTATTTTTCTGTCTCTCTGTCCCTGTTCATTCATTCATACATTCCTTTAGTCCTCACATTTTCCTGACAAAACTTTAGTTGATGTTAGGGCTCTCTCTTACTCTTCTCCTCCTAAAGTTGTACTTATGAATGTAAGCATGAGTCTGCGAAGTTCTATCTTTCAAGACCCTCAATGTGTTTAGGTTTCATGTAGTCAGCAAATGCTCTTCACCTCCTCTCCCAACAGACATGGAAGACCGTGGCACTGCTCTGGAGCAGTCGTTGCATGCCACTCCAGAAGAAAGCCTCACTAGTAAAGTCACACATGTAGTTTCTCTCATATGGGTCCCCAGACTGTGGCTGCTCAAGGAGGTGGTGGTACAAAAATTAAGCTGTCAATAATTAGGGTGGAAGATTCTCTTGACTTGAATTCTCTTGACCTGGCTTTACTACCAGGCCAGCTTTTCATTATTTCAGCAGGCATGTGAAGACGCCTTCTTGATGCGTGGCTCTCACCTTACCCTTCCAAGAGGTTCAGGCACGTTGGCAATGAATGTCCTCTGGGATCCTCAGACTGCAGGTAATGGAGCAGCACCCAGAAAGTCTCAACTAGCCTAATCTGGCGAGCATGTCCGGACTGCACGGCTCTTTAGCTACTCAGTTAGCTATGTACTGTACTGAAGTTGATACCCATTTCTCCTCTGAGTCCTAGAGAAATGCAGCAGAGCTACGAGGTGGACTTGTCTGTTTCAGCTGTTCCATGCAATTTCAGATAGGCACGAAAGTAGAAGCAACATAAGGCAGGACAGTCCAGTCTGATACCAGGCATTTTCCTAGGCAAATGATGATGTTTCAGTATTTTCATGTTGGAGTGATCTGTCTAGCTCAGTCTCCTCACTGTGCCAGATGCTTTGGAGACAGACAAAAGGTGGGCTAGCTGCGTGGGGCTAGGGGACAATCCAATATTCAGCAGGCCCACATCAGTGCCAGACAGTGGTTTGTTCCTTCTTCTCATACACAACAGGATGCTCTCTCCTACCGTAGGTACCAGTTTTAGCATTGCCTGTTATCAGCCTGGATGTTCTCATTGCTTAGACGTGTGCCTGATGTCTTTATGCCTCACTTCGTTTTCTTGTACTCTGACTTCCTCTGGTAATCAGTCCTCAGGTCTGCTTATCCACTGTGTGAAAATGGTTCTCTTGATCAGTTTTGAATTCAAAGCTTTCTGCTTTCATCATCTGTTTTTTTATTTCTGTCACAAAGGCTGGCAGAAGAGGGACTCCCAATCTATCATCTCTTGACTGGTCATTATTCTACCACCTGTCATCACAACTCTTTTTTGTTATTTCCCCATTCCCTCTTGACTCATTTTCTTTCAGGTACAAATCCCAGATTTTTGTGGACTTCCTCCCTGACAGTTTGCTCAGGCCCATCTCTATGCACGGTCAGTCTCCTCAGATCCTTTGTTCTGGAAGAGGAGGCAGAAGCCCAATGGAGGAGCAGTTCTGGCTTACATGGAAGCACATGTCTTTCCCCCATCATTTCCATCCTGCCCTTCATGGCTCCTGAAGTCTTGTCTGCTCTTCTGACTGTAGTTGTCTACTGAACAACACTAAGCTTGTACCAAGCTGTTCAGTCTGTCCTCAGTGAAACATCTGTTGTGACGCCCAGGGCTCTTCCCTGATGTGGTACTGTTAGAGTAAACCAAAGCCTGGATGTATTTATGCTGTTTACATCTTCCCTCCAGCTACATGTCTTTGGGAACGGTGACGCTGAATTTAATTTGCCTTCCCACGGCTGATGAGCACAGCTTTCCTACGTGTCTCAGCATTCTCTTGTCTCCTGGCAAATTTAAATAGCTTCATGCCATCTACATACTTGGCCTTCTTGCTGTTTACCTCCTTGAGCGCTAGTAACTCTTGTCTTCATTCAGATACTTTTGGGCCTCACTACTGCCTCTGATGACAACTGGCAGATTAATCCTCCTCCTCACTCCCCAACCCCAGGGCGAATCTCAGGCACACAGCAGAGCTCTCCCACTCACCCCTGTGCAGGGTCAACCCCTTGGCCTGGTTAGCCCCGCATCTCCAAGGGGACAGGGACGAGGTGCAAGCTGTTCAAGATGTAAAATGCAAGCTGATCACTGGATTATTTACTGTAACACAGTTACTCTTGCTTCACAGATCTTCACCAAGAACTGATGATACTTGGAGCCAGTTTGACCAGAGTCATCCATGCACTTGCGCACGGTTACACTGCAAGACCTGAGTATGCAGTAGGCACCTCCACAAACATTATAATACCTGTAGGGTATTATAATATAATAATATAAGTATTTCTGAAAATACTTTCTCTGTAATAGAGAGGACAATGGTGGCTGGGTTGTATGATCTGTGACACCATCTACAAAGTCTGCAAGGCCTCAGACATAGTTGTGTATTAATACAAGTACAAATTCCACCAGCTCTAGAGTTCTGAGAACGATATCTGAGGCGTCACAGATATTGCAGTCTTGCTTTTGTAACCAGCAGAGCACTTCGCACAGATCATAGAATCATAGAATGGCCTAGGCTGGAAGGGACCTTAGAGATCATCTAGGCCAACCTCCCTGACATGGACAGGGACACCTCTCAACTCGATCATGATACTCAAGGCTCCGTCCAACTTGGCCTTGAACACCTCCAGGGAGGGGGCAGCCACAACATCTCTGGGCAATTTATTCCAAAGTCTTGCCACCCTCGTACTGAAGAATTTCTTCCTAAGATCTAATCTAAATCTATCCTCCTTCAACTTAAACCCATTTCCCCCTGTCCTACCAGTGAATACTCTTGTAAATAGTCCCTCCCCAGCCTTCCCGTAGGTTCCCTTCAGGTATTAGAAGGCAGCTATTAGGTCCCTCGGAAGACTTCTCTTTTCAAGACTGAAAATCCCAGCTCCCGCAGCCTGTCCTCATAGCAGAGGTGCTCCAGCCCCTGGATCATCTTTATGGCCCTCCTCTGAACACACTCCAACAGATCTATGTGCCTATGAGTTTTACTGACAAAACACAGGCACCAATTAAAGTGATAAATGTGGCCAGTGAGCTCCTTTGACAGACCTCAAGGAAAAATAAATGAAAGCCAGCCACCACCAATACAGAAATAACAGGAAGCTTTACCTCCCAAAAGCTGCAGGAGAAAGAATGGATCAGTGCAACACTAGGAAGTATGAAAATATTTCTGAATAAACATGGCACAAGGCAAATCAATAGAGTTCAAGTGGAAGGACCAAGAGTCCACAATTAAGTGAACAAGTCTGGGAATCCCAGGTGGATTCACTAAGTAAGAACAGCAAATAAAGTGAAGGGAAGAGACCAGATGTTCTTCCACAAGGATACAGCTACAGGTGCAAAGATCAGATAAATATTTCCAATGCACCAGAAGCATAAAGTCTGAGAAAAAAAAACCAGGAAATCCAGTGGATTCTCTTTTTGCAGACGGGAACAGCTAAGGAAGGCAAAGAAAGTGTTATGCATGCAAATTCCTTTGCATATGACTCCTCCAAAAGGAATGGGAAGTGATTCTTTAATCCCAAATCAATCTTTTTAATATGAAAGACCAGCACTATCAGAAAACAAAAAAATCATAACTAGGTCCAGATGTTCTGCATCAAGACTTCTGATGGAATTCAAGTGAGAGGCTAAGTAGGTGTTAGGAAACAGCGTAATCTGCCAAAGAAGCAACTAGAAACAACACATGTGGTCTTGGTAGATTCTGTGCAACCTTTTGAAAATAATAAAAAATTAGAACCAGATCTTAGGACACTAAGGCACCCTGAGTTTTATATCTGCTTGGGAAATTGGTGAGAACAATATCAGCAGCAATTCTACAAAAATACCAAACAAACATGCCTTACTGCTCTGCTCAGATTTCTTCAACAATTTGATGCCGCAATGAACAAGCCCAAAAGCATTTGAGGTTCTTCATTTTGCCTTCCAGAGGTTCCCTTAAACCACACTTCTTATAGAAATGCTGTTGTTGTAGGTACTGCACCTTGGGTCACCTACTGAGATCCAAGGCATCTGAGAAAGTCATTACCATAGAATAATAAAATGCATTGGGCTGCAAGGGACATTTAAAGGCCATCTAGTCCAACCTGCCTGCAGTGAGCAGGGACATCTTTAACTGGATCAGGTTGCCCAGAGCCCCATCCAGCCTGACCTCGAATGTTTCCAGAGATGGGGCCTCCTCCACCTCCCTGGGCAACCTCTTCCTGTATTTCATGACACTCAGAGTAAAGAACTTCTTCCTGATACCTAGTCTAAATCTAACCTGCTCTACTTTAAAACCGTTGCCCTTCCTCCTGTTGTTACATACCTTTGTGAACAGACCCTCCTCAGCTCTCCTGCAGGCCTCTTCAGGGGCTGCAATAAGGTCTCCCTGGAGCCTTCTCTTCTCCAGGTGGAACAGCCTCAGCTCTCCCAGGCTGTGCTCACAGGGGAGGTGCTCCAGTGCTCTGATCAGTTTTGTGGCCCTCCTCTGGACCTGTTCCAACAAATCCATGACCTTCTTGTGCTGAGGGCTCCAGATCTGGACGCAGCGCTCCAGGTGGGGTCTCACTAGAGCAGAGCAGAGCAGAGGGGGAGAAGCCCCTCCCTTGACCTGCTGGCCACGTTTCTTTTGATGCAGTCCAGGATTTGACTCCATCGTGCTTAGAGCCTCTACTTCCAGTCTGTGTGTCTGTGTCTATCTGTGTGTCTGTATCTATCTATGTGTCTGCGTGCCCGTATCTGTGCGTCTGTGTGTCTGTGTGTATGTCTGTCTGTGCATCTGTGCATCTGTCTGCGTCTGTCTGTGTGTCTGTGTGTCTGTCTGTCTGTCTGTCTGTGTGTCTGTGTGCCTGTGTCTGTGTATCTGTGTGCCCCTCTCTCCCTCCCCAGCCCCCCCGCGCCTCCTCTCCTTGGCCCGGGTTTGTGCCGCCATCTAGTGTCCACGCGTGACGAGGATTTCCCGCCCACCCGCGCCCTCGTTTACCGGCTCCATCCACCATTCGCTCCTTTGCGCTCTGAACGCCCGGGACTCAGCTCTCCGGTGGCCGGTTAGGACACACAGGTCCTTCTCTCCCTTTGCTTTCAGCTAGGGAAGTTAAAGCCAAAACCCTTACAATCACAGAATCATAGAATCATAGAATGGCCTAGGCTGGAAGGGACCTTAGAGATCATCTAGGCCAACCTCCCTGACATGGGCAGGGACACTTCTCAACTCGATCATGATACTCAAGGCTCCGTCCAACTTGGCCTTGAACACCTCCAGGGAGGGGGCAGCCACAACATCTCTGGGCAATTTATTCCAAAGTCTTGCCGCCCTCGTACTGAAGAATTTCTTCCTAAGATCCAATCTAAATCTATTCTCCTTCAACTTAAACCCATTTCGCCTTGTCCTATCAGTGGACACTCTTGTAAAAAGTCCCTCCCCGGCCTTCCTGTATGTTCCCTTCAGGTATTGGAAGGCAGCTATTAGGTCCCCCTGAAGTCTTCTCTTTCTCAGCCTGAACAATCCCAGCTCCCGCAGCCTGAACTCATAGCAGAGGTGCTCCAGCCCCATAATCACTACTCGGAAGCAAAACCTTAATGGTGTGGAATTGCATCCCGCTGTAATGCTCTGAGCCTCAAGCTGCTTCCAGTGTGATATTCCAGACTGATAAAATCCCTCGGTTATGCATCATAAGAAATACTGTCACCAGCTTCTCCCCCTTCCTTTTGCCAAGGTCATGAATAGTAAGATAGTGAATTATGTCCCTCCCATACAGGACCTTAAAAAGTCCCTCATCCACTTCTCTCCTGCCTGCTGCGTTTCTGACACATCTTTAACGTCAGCTCGGGGTTTTTTTAGCCCCTGTCACTTTTGATGACATGCTTTTGCAGTTAGTAAATGGACCATCCCTCTTTCCCATGCCCCCAAGCAGTCATAGAATCATAGAATCATAGAATGTTAGAGGTTGGAAGGGACCTCTAGAGATCATCTAGTCCAAACCCTTGCCAGAGCAGGATCCCCTAGGGCAGCCACACAGGAATGCATCCAGGTGGGTTTTGAAAGTCTCCAGAGAAGGAGACTCCACAACCTCTCTGGGCAGCCTGTGCCAGTGCTCTGTCACCCTCACAGAGAAGAGGTTTCTCCTCATGTTGAGATGGAACTTCCTATGTTCTAAATTCAGTCCCTGAATTCCCAGAACATCTGGCTTTCTTCATGGGACTTCACACCTCATGACAAAATACAGGGCACCCCTCACTCATGAAGAACATCTCTGGAGATTCCCTGATTTTCCACCGTGATAAGCACACACTTCCTGATACCCACTTAGAGAGTCCTCTCTTCCCAATTTAAGCTTCCACAAGGAGACTCCAAACGCCTGCAGAGAGGTGTTTCCCCCAAGCACAGCCTAGAAGCCTTTCTCCTTACCAAGGTAAACAGCTGTGCTGGAGCAAACCACCAGGCTCCTCACCAGATGGCTGGTTGTTTCTGACTTTCCCCATTCAGCGTTAGAAATGCCCCTCCACAAGCCTAACAGGTGTCAGATATTCTGTTGCAAAGAGAAAGCTCACCGCCTTTGAAGCCACTGACGTTCAGGTGCCTGAGGTTACAGTTTTCATTCTATGTTCAACACTTGTCCTTCCTTCTCTCCAACAGCACTGAGCAGTCACTAATTTTACAAAACATCTGAGTGTTCTTTACCCCTCAGAGTTCACAGGCACACTCCTAATCCTCACTAACATGCAGGGAACTTGGTTTTGAGGATACAATCTCTGGAGGTTTCTTGGCTTTCTGTCGGAGTCAGCAAAAGTTTTCTGGACATCTGATTTCTGAGACCCTTTTCTCTCTTTTTCACCCTTCCCCAGAGAGACTTTGTGTCCCTGCAGACTATGACCTTCACCCAGCATAGCCTGGGAGCATCCTCTCTCCACTGAGGTCTACAAGGATCTGTTACTCTCCAACTCCAATTTACAAAAATATTGTTGGTGGTGGGATTAGAGCAAAGACAGGCAACACGGGGTGGTTGAGGAGCATTTCTGCAGGACAGAAATCAGGGAAACATGACAGCCACAGA
Source organism: Apaloderma vittatum (assembly GCF_000703405.1). Lineage (NCBI taxonomy): Eukaryota > Metazoa > Chordata > Aves > Trogoniformes > Trogonidae > Apaloderma > Apaloderma vittatum. Next base: position 31,912 of record NW_009714612.1, read on the forward strand.
CTTGGTGGGGTGGGGAGGGGTGAGTGGTGTGTGGTGCTCAGGCTTTTCTTCTCACTCTGCCACAGGGTCAGTGTGTGATGCTGGATAAGCGCCATTTTCCCCATGGGTGCAGTACAGCATCTGTCCCGGAGAGGTGAGAACCAGACTCGCATGGAATTTAAAAATCAGTTAAATATTTATGAGAAATATTACATTCAGAAGAGAGACTGGCTGGCTAATATTATTCATCCCTCCTGGATTCTGATGTTTAATTAATGCTTGCAAAGTGCTTTGAGATGCTTGGATGAAAGTGATACAAACATGTCACCGCACGCTGTGACCCTCGGTCCCGGAGGTACCTGCTCACCACACAGCTGTAGCAGCTCTGTGAGATGAGGCTCCCTCCTTAGTCTCTTCTCTGTGATGAGAATAGGTCCATGTGAGGGCTCAGCCTGCAGTTTTGGCACCTCAGACCCACAGCCCTGCTTCTCCTTGCAACTCTGCATCAAGGTCAAGTGCACTATAGAAGCTTTACTTCTTCAGGGAATGCTATTTCTGGTAGATATTTGCGGTGACATAACTCAAGTTCTAAAAACAAGCCAGTATTTCTGTATTACAGCATGCTGGGGAGACAAAATGCAAGCCAGAATCCATGCTAACTAAAGCACCAGCTCAATGCCACACATCCCCTAACCTCCAGACGCCAGGGTCTTACAATCCCAGTGTGACTTTTCTCAGCTCTGTTTTTCCCAGGAGAGCCTCTCCCTCGGAACTGGGGGCCAGAAGGGACGTTTCTATTTGCAGGCATACAAGAGTGTTTTGAGGATATTGATGTAATTGTGGCAGGCTCTTGCAGGAGAGATGTGTCGCAGAACAGGGATTTCACAAGCTCTAGACACTGGCAAAGCTGGCACCTGTCCCATCCCATCCCATCCCATTTTGTCCTGTAGCCTGTATCCCACACTGGGAAGCTCCTTCCTCACAAAAGTGGCTCGTTCCCTGTGGTGGGACAGCTTCATCTTTGGAGAAAGGCACAACCACTGGATCAGTTGTTGCACTGAAGACCCAACCAGTGCTGTTCCTTTCACACCTGGTGGCATGTTATGAACCTTGGCACTGTCCCTGTCTGTCCCTGCTTCTCCAAAGCCTGCCTGCGTCTCGTACCCCCATCCTCCAGGCAAAGGGGTAAGTCACTGCCAGGAGGAGAAGAGTGGGTGGCACAGAGATGAAATCTCAGCCATACCTGGGGCTCAGTGGGTTTCCGCAGTCTTAGCTGAGGCTGGGATTCAGAGAGAGAGACACCAAATGTGGGTGGAAAACCACAAAAGCCCCCTCCTCCACTCTACAGAGAAGGGAAGCAGCTGAGATTCAGAAGCAGTACAGGTTACTCTAAGAGCACCGTTGGGTTTGTAAGGCAAGGTTTTGGTAGCAGAAGGGCTGATGAGTGGCTTCTGTGAGATGTGAGCAGGAGTTAGCCCCATGCTGGTCAGAGCCATGCCCAGCCAGGCTCAAAACAGTCCTACTACAGGCCAAAGCTGAGGCAATCAGCGGTGCTGGCGGTGCCTCTGCGAGACCAGATTTAAGAAACTGTAAAAAACACTGCACAGCAGCTGTGAAAGACAGAAATGAGAAAATATGAGAGAAATAACACTGCAGACACCAAGGTCAGCGAAAAAGCAGGGAGAGAAGGTGCTCCATGCAGGCACCGGAGCAGAGATTCCCCTGCCACACTTGGAGAAGACCATGGTGATACAGGTTGTGCCCTGGCAGCCCCCAGAGTTCCATGTTGGAGCAGACCTCCACACTGCATCCCATGGGGAGCCTGCACTGGAGCAGGCTCCTTGCAGGAGCTGTGGCTCATGGAAGACCCAAGCTAGAGCAATCTGTTTCTGAAGGACAGTACACCATGCAGAGGCCCCACACTGGAGCAGTCAGAATAATCAGTTTCTAGAAGAGCTCAGGTTGGACAGGACCTCAAAAGATCATCTGGTCCAGCCTTCATGGGAAAGCAGCCCTAGATGAGGTTATCTAGCACTCTGTCCAATCACATCTTGAAAGCCTCCTGTGATGAGGACTCTACCATGTCCCTGGGGAGGTTGTTCCAGTGAATGATTGCTCCCACTGTAAAAAATGTCTTTCTTATGTTGAGACAAACATGAAGAACTGCAGCTGATGGGAAGAACCCACACTGGAGCACTTCATGAGGGACTGCACAGTGGAGCAGAGGAAGAGCATGAGCAGGAAGGAGCAGCAGAGATGAGATGCCAGGATCTGACTACAACGTCCACAATCTGTCCCCCTGTGACATGCAGGAGGAGGAAGGAGAGGCAGAAGAATCGAGTGTGAAGTTGAGCTTGGGAAGAAAAGGGGTGGGGGGGAGAAGGTGTTTTTCATTTTACTTTCATTTCTCACTATCGTAGAATTATAGAATCATAGAATGTTTTGAGACAGAAAAGACCTTTAAAGGTCATCTAGTCCAACCGCCCTGCAGTGAGCAGGGACATCTTTAAATGAATCAGGTTGCTCGGAGCCCTGGCAAGCGTGACCTTGAATGTCTCCGGGGATGGTGCTTCTACCACCTCACTGGGCACCCTAGTCCAGTATTTCACCACCTTAATTGGGAAAGATTTCTTCCTTATATCTAGCCTAAATCTTCCCTTTTTTACTTTAAAAACATTACCCCTCATGCTATCACAACAGGTCTTGATAAAATGTCTGTCCCCATCTTTCCTGCAGGCCCCCTTCAGGCACTGACAGGCTGCTATAAGGCCCCCAGAGCCTTCTCTTCTCCAGGCTGAACAGCCCCACCTCTCTCAGCCTGTCCTCATGGGAGAGGTGCTCCAGTGCTCTGATAATTTTTTGGCCCTCCTCTAGACACATTCCAACAGATCTATGTCCTTCTTGTGCTGAGGACTCCGTAGCTAGACACAGTACTCCAGGTGAGGTCTCACCAGAGTGGAGCAGAGAGGGAGAAGCACTTCCCTTGAACTGCTGGCCACGCTTCTTTTGATGCAGCCCAGGATGCAATTTGCCTTCTGGGCTGCAAGGGCACATTGACAGCTCATGTCCAGCTTTTCATCCACCAGGACAACGATATTCTTCTCCACAGGGCTGCTCTCAGTCCCTTCATCATCCACCAGGTATTGATACCAGGGGATTACCTTGACCCAGGTGCAGGGCCTTGCACTTGGCCTTGTTGAACCTCATGAGGTTCACACTGGCCCACTTCTCAAGCCTGTCCAGGTGCCTCTGGATGGCATCCCATCCCCCAAGCGTGTCAGCTGCACCACTTACCTTGCTGTCATCGGCAACGTTGCTGAGTTGTCTGTGTCATTGATGAAGATTTTCAACATCACCAGTGCCAGTAAGACTCTATCCTACTCTATTTTTAATTGGCCATAATAATCTTTCTCCAAGTTGAGTCTGTTTTTCTTGTGACCGTCTCGTGAGTGATTTCCCTGTCCTTATCTTGATCCGCAAGGTTTTTTTCATCTTCTCCCTCTGCCTTGCTGAGGAAAGGGAGGGAGAGAGTGGCTGGGTGAGCAGTTGGCAGCCAGCCAAGGTCAGCCCACCACTATAAAGAAAATATTTTCTCATCTCACCCCAAATCTCAGCCGTACTCCACAGACAGATGCTCCTAACATATCGTCAGGAATCCTCTCTTCCTCTGTTGTTTTCCCTGCACAAGCCCTGGGGTCAACTCCACAGCCTCCTCCTCAGATATGCCTTCTCTTAGCAGTGCTGCAGGAGACAGGCTGGGAAATGGAGGTCGGCTGGATCCAGATCTGCTCAGCTAACAGGTTATTTTGTAAGCTTTCTTTGTCAGTAGAGCAGAACCCGTTTCCAACCATTCACTTTGAAGTTTCAGCCCCGTCACGGTCTCCCATCATTGCCATATGGCCAATAGGCTCTCTCTGTTCTATACACTCATTCTCCCCAGGCGCTGCAATGTATTGCCTTCCGTTATGGTCTCCATTTCTGTTCAAACCCAGAGCTGAAATCACAAGCATTTGAAAAATCACCATCTACCTAGAGAAAGTTGGCGGATGTCAGCAGAGCCTGGACTGGTAGCAAAATCTTGCTGACGCTCCAGCTGGAGAGGAGGAGACATCAAGGCCAAAGTTTGCTTCTGAGCTTTTTTCTGAACATCAACTTCGTTCCTCTTTTGTTTCAGCCGTAGCTGGGTAAGATCAGTTACGGCAGGTAACAAGAACAAGGAGACAGAAACAGAGAGAGGAAGGAAAAGAGGTAAGGAAACTTTCTTTCTTTCTTTCTTTCTTTCTATAAGAAAAGAGGCCAATCTATTTTCATTTTTTTTTAATGTTATGAACTTTACTATTCCTCACGAGTTGCTGTTTCGGCACAGATGGATTGGTTTTGCCCCACATAAAGGTCTGACGTAAAACTTGTCTTGAAACTTTGACTTGATAATACTTCTGCCTGTGCAATTCTTCAAGGCCTTTCAGTTTTAACTACGAAATGTTTGTGTCCCTGGATTTTTCCTTGAAAGGGGCAAAAAAAAAAAAAAAAGAAAATAGAGGGCTATGAAAAGCTCTATCTGCTTCAGAGCCCGAGGACCTCCCAGATCTTTTAAACTCATGCACATGGAAAAAGGTCCAATATGAAGGCCTGTCACTGATGACTGTATATCCCCAAGGGCTAGAAATGCGCTGGGGAGCAGCCCTCCACCAGCTGCCACTTGCTATCACCTTCTCCATGTGCCCTCCAGGAAGGGGAACTTTAGTCTAAAAAAAACCCTGAAAAATAAGAAGATGCCGCTCTCCAGCTATCTAGGGACATCTGCTTACATCCGTACGTGCTGAGACTGGAGGGGTCTGCTCTGCTAATCCAGGCTGACTGGCTCACTGCCTGACACCGGCTGCCGATGTAGCCTGATCCACTAGCTCGGGGCTGAGTGAGCCGGATTTCTTGGAGAAAGAGGGATCCTTTCAATTTAAGGACACCAGAAAAGAGACTTACTTTCCGCTTCCATGGGCTGCTGCACTGTTGAAAACAGGAGTTTCATTTCTGGTTGAATTTTTCGACTTTCAGGTGGTGTATCCCACTCAACCTTTTTCAGCCACCTCAGATATTCTTCCACATGGTGCATTAAGGTTGAGCTCAGGTTACTGCTTTGTGTTCTCTGCTATAAACTGAACAGTCCTCTTAAGTCTCTGGTGCATGTTTGCCTCAAATCAATTTGCAGCCTTTTCCTTTATCCTCCCTAAGTCTTTCGTAAACATGGCTGCCAAAGCTGCCTGCTGTACCGCAGGGCTCGCCTCATCTAAACGGAGCATCCGTCCCACTCCCGCACGCTGTCCTCAAGCACCCAGGGACGTTGCCCAACCGATTTGCTGCACCATCGCGTAGGGACCCTGTATTCTACAGGACAAAGTTAAGGAGGGATGCTTTTTTGCTCTGAGTGGGCATGTATAGGCCATTTTGCTGTGCTGACGTTATCAATACATAGAGATTCTTTTCCTGTCGGGGCTGCACATCAAGTAGACTGCCTGGTAAGATCCCGCAGCTGCATTAATGGTATCTGAACGTCATCCCAAACACGCACATGGCTTGGGAGGGTGATGGAGGACCTTGCCTTCGGAGGGCATCTCAGAGCCTTTGCTAGTCACAGCCTCCGGTGCCTTTAGGAAGTCACCCCTGGAGTGCAGTTGCCAGCCATAGGATGAAAGGTGGCTTGAGGAGTCAAGAAAAGGTGAGTTAGAAGGAAATAAGAGGGACTAGGCAGCAGGAGGAAAGCTCAGAAAGCAAGTTCTGAAATGAGGCAAAGGCAGGTCTTGGCTTCCCCTTAGGCTGCCAGAGGGGTTAGAGCCCCAGCTGCCGAGATGTAGCTGCTTGTCACGGCCTCCAGACGAGCCAAGGCACATGGCTGGGCCCAGGGCACTTTCTTGCTGGAGAAAGCTCTGCTGGCCTCACTGCCCTGCAACCTCCTGAGAGTGAATCTCTCTCTTTCTTTTATTTTTGGGTGAGAGATCAGCAGTTTTCACCTGCCTGGTCCCAGAGAGCCAACCTCGGTACCTCCCTGTGGCAGCAGCTCCGAAGGGTGGTGGCTGCTCTCAGATGAACGGCCAGAGGCCATCAAGGGGAAATCGAGGCAAGGGAGGCCAGTCTGGCGGGGGGGACAGTGAGGCCCGTGAAATGACGTTCACTGCTATCGTCTCTTTGCTCTCTGTTGTCGATTTTGGCTGCATTTGGTCTCTTACCCTGCCGGTTGCTCGCATACATTTGCTTTAATGTTAATAAGTAATTTTAAAGAAACTGTTGCTCGTTAAAAGACCCACACCAGCTTTGCTTCAAATGTTTAAACTGAGAAAAAGAGAAATGACCCTCTGTAACCCAGAGCCCCAAAGCCAGGTCCAGCTGCTGTGCAGGGACCAGGGGCAGCTGCATCCCTCGTCAGCCGCGGCAAAGGGAAGCGCAGTGCAGCGGCAGGGGCTGGGGTGCGGAGCCCCTGTGAGGACGGGTGGCACGGAGGCACCACCACCACCACCCTGGCAGAGCGGGATGCTGCCAGATCAAAAGCATAGCCACAAGCAAGAGCGAGAGAAGAAAACAAGAAAACCACACTGCATGAAAGAGGAACAGGAACACACTGAGATAGGGAGATGGCCTACTCTGCATCAGCAGCGGTTGCCAAGTCTTTTGTTTGTTTTTTTTTAAAATTATTTTTGTTTTAATTGCAGTTTCCTCCTGTGTCATGCCAGTGACAGCCTGGGGCAGAGCTCCCTGCAGCCATCGCCCACTGGGGCTCGGTGCTGGAGGGAGTTAGGGGCTGCCAGCCCTTCTCCCAAGCAGATGTGCTGGCCAGACTTGTAGCTACAGGCATCATTTCCCAAAGCAAGACGGCTCACTACCTCAGCTCTCCTCCTATCCCTCAGAGAGGCAGGCATTATTAAAATAAGTCAAGAAGGAAATTAAACCAGTTTAATAAGAGGGGGAAGTTAAAATGAAATGGAAATCAATGTTCACTTGGGAGGGAGCCCTGCTCCTCTGTTGCTAGCCTTGCTAATAAATCAAGTATGCCTGGGCTGTTTCTGGCACAGAGGCCAACTGGCATGAGATGGTCTGGGCTATTAAACTCACTTAACCTCCAAAACGAACTGGCTACATGCCAGTCGCCTAATGGGAGCGGTCCCTGGCCTGTGCTTACACCTAAATGCATCCCTGGAGTTGGTCAGGAGAGCAAGAGCTGTCCTGGGCCAAAAATGTGTCAGGAAATGTTCTAGCAATTTAACAGCACTGATGAGTGTGTTCCAGAGCCTGGGGACATTCCCTGACACCACTTAATTTATGAGTACCACCATAAGATACAGCTGGGCTGCCTGTAAGGAGGCTGCGGGTCTGCTACAGGCATCCGCTAACGAGAGCAGCTTGCTCAGTTCACACAGCAGAGCCTTGCTCCTCGAGATCTGTAAACTCCAGAGTAGCATTGCCTTTGACCTGGCCTGGAGGGTTGCAAAAGGTGGTTTAAAGACAGGAGGAAAACAGGAAGTGTCACCCATGAGAAGTAAACAGGGAGCGAGAGAAAGCGCATGAAAGAAATGCCAGCTGAGGGAGCCTGTTTTCCCCGCTGACTTGTAACTTGTAGGTGGTAAATATCATATGGTGGAGATCTGCCACAGAAATACAAAGGTTAGTGTGAATGAAGTAGGAACGCAGAACATGTGAAACTAGGAGAAGAAACAGAAAAACAAAGATGTATAAACCTGCATCTACCAAACTGAGCAAGATCAGCAGTTCACCCGTCCCACGGCGCTCTGGTTGTGTGATTTTGCTCAACAACCAGGTAGCAAGAAAGCAAAAAACCAAACTGAAGCCATAATATGACAGGAAAATAGAGATTCCCAGCCAAACCCAAATTATGGTATGTGACTCAGTAATTTCATTAATTCTTACCTTTTCCATTACCTTCAGATTTCATAAAAATATAAAATATCTGAAGTCCAGGACTGACTGTACTAATTTGTAGGTGCCACTTTAGAGTAGGGGCTGAATTTTCCTGCTGTGTCACCCTTCCTATGGGGACAGGTGACACAAATGTTCATGGTGGGGACGAGGTTTCTTCCATCATCTCAGGAGTGGATCTTGCTCGGGGCTCTGCACCAGTTCTCAGTTATTGATGTTTCTTCAGAATAAGATGCATACAGATGCCTTGTTGTTGCCCCTTTCTTTATTCTGTAGAGTAGCCCAGCAGACTGCTCAGTCACTGCTGCTGCATCTTGTTAGAAGTGATCTCCAGTCACATGCACTGGCTCCTTTGTTTTACTGTTTTTGCACAAAACAGCTCGTGCAAACACTCCCTGGGGCTGGGAAGGGTTTTTTTTTTGTTTTGCATGAGGCAGGCCACAAATACTGTTTGACTGTGCCATTGCCACCTATTTCTCTTCTGATGGTGCACACGGCTGCTGCCTTGCTCTTGCACCTGGATTTGTCATAAGTGCACATGTGTACATCTGTCTAGCTGTCAGATTGTCAGTCATGCTGACCTCACCTCCATCTAAATGTAGTGCTGAAATTTTCATCTACTCTTTGATAGTTTCATGTGCTCTGATCATTTTAATTAAATCTCATATATAATTATCCTCTAACAGAATATATTATACTTAATATTGTACATAATACATATAAATATTGTATAAAATTATTCTTATATTTCTTTTGAGGTCAATCCCATTATGACTCCAGGCTTCAGTCTATCATGCTTTTGGCATGGGGAGTGTGACCTTTTGGAGAAGCAAGGTCACCTCACTGCTTTTGCTTGCTCCTTGGATCAGTTAACTTGCTTGCCTTCCTTTTTGTGATACATGCCTTGATTTCAGGATGGAGAACTTGGTATTCTCCTTGCACCAGCAGCCATGGTCCCCTTCAACTTGCCAGCCCAACCAGCTGCAGCTGATACAAGCACTTGGTATCTGCTACAGTCGGATACTTAATCTAATTCCTCTTAACATAGTGATTAGCTCCCGGTTCCCACTTAAAGTTTTGTTACCGTCAATGCAACTTCTTTCGGACTGCATTTCTCCCTTCTCCCAAGCAGTCCTGTTGAATAGTTGTAAGAATTCAAGCAAGTCTTTCCAGCAACATCAGACTTGGTGGCTATTGAGATTTCTAAGGCAAGAAATAAGTAAACAAAACCAAACTAAGTAAAAATATTAATAACAGCCTAAAGATGGCCTTAATCATAGAATAACAAAATGACACAGAAACATTTACATGGTAAGGAGACTCTGGATGTCTCCAGTCCACTCTCCTGCTCACAGCTGGGTTGACTCTCAAACTACAACCCACTGCTCAGGGCCTTTTCCAGGGAACTTCTGAACATCTCCAAGGATGGAGATTTCCTGATGTCTCTTGGCATCTATTCCAATGACAAAGTGCCTTCGGTGGGAAGAAATTTTTCCATATATCTTGTCAACAGTTCCTTGCTTCAGCCTACTACTGCTGTTGCCTCCTGTTCCTGTCCTGTGCACATCTGAGAAGAATGTGTCTCCTTCTTCTAGGTAATATCCTTTAGAAAATGGGAGACTGAAATCAGACCCCACCTTGGCTCTCTTCTCCCTACTGAACCCAGCTTTCTGTCTCTCCATACTTCTCACGTTGCTCCAACATCCTCATCATCCTAGTAGCTCTCCATTGGACTTTATCGAGTTTGTTGGCATCTGTCTTGCACTGTGGGCCCAAAATTGGATCCTGTATCATAGATTTGTCAAATAGAGGGAAATAATTTCTTCTCTCAGCCTACTGGCTGTGCTCTTGCTAACATAGCCCTGTATGTGTTTTCCTTAATCACTCCAAGAGTGATGATAAACCACCATAGAGAAGTTAAAAAGTGCAGAACTCTTAGCAATATAAACACCTGTAGACCAATGAATGCCAGAAATCTAGGGGTGAATTAAATGAAATTTTTAATACCAAACTCTAGGGGAAACGCTCCAGCTGCATTCTTTGCTGAAACCCATGGCTCTGGTGACTTTACCAATGACGTCCCACTTGGCAGCACTGAATGATGGTTGTTGCTGACTCAGAACATGGGCCCCAACCACTGGGGTCTTATTTACAGGCATTTTTGTCTTCCAGCATAGCATCCCTTGTGTCTTGTCCCGCTTATTCCTGATAAGAGGTTAGAGTCAAGGTGATTCGTTTTGATCCCAAAGGTGAAATTAAGATACAGACAGTGTCAGATGTCACAACAGCAAAATCCTTTATTGACTAATAACTACCCAAAAGCGATAAGAAAGAAAGATAAAGAAATGGAAAAGTGAAGCAGTAAAATGTTTAAGATAGCAAGAAGTACAGCTACCACCACAGATCCAGTGATGTCTCATAGGTCCACCTGTTTCAATTCGGTGGGGAAGATCTTCAAAGGTGGCATTATATAGTGTTCCAAGAGCTGCTTTGAATATCCTCCTTCTGTTTAGCACATGCGTATGAGGGTCGTCAGGAGAGATCTTCACTCCCCCCCCAGCGTTGCCTCTGTCAGTGGTGCATGCATAGGTGTCCAGAGGGCACATTTTACAGATGTAATATGACTTGACAGCTTGCACACCTTTGGGCTTACACGCCGTTGGGCTTTTGTGCTTGCAGGACAGCTGCCTTACCAGCAGTTACACCAGTGGGCTTGCACACCGGTGGCCTTGCAAGACAGCCGCCGTATCAGCAGTTGAGCGGGGCCCAGAAGTTGTTGTTTAGGACTTTGAGCCCCGTCGCTTACCTGGGCTGGGCCCTTAAGTTGTTACTGAGGACTTATCAGTGGTCCAAGCTTTCAAACAGCAGCCTTGAAGTTTCTTCGCAACGAATTTCAGCAAGGGTGATACAAACATTTAACACAGTCTCTTCTTTGCGGGGAATTTCAGCAAGGTTGAGAAAAAACATTTTAACACAGTCTCTTACACCTTGGCAACAACAGCATTTTCAGGCCTGCAGTGTGCAGCCAGGAGGAGCGCTCTCGAAGCAATGGAGTTGTACGGCACGGTGGTGAGCAGCGCATTTGCCATCTTCTTGCTTCTGCATCTGGGTGAGTCCTCAGCTCAATGAACCCTGCCAGTTCTTTTAGCCTTTCCACAAGTCTCACAAGATTTGGGGTGTTTTTAGATTCCTCCTGATTTGCCATGTAACGTACCTCACATAGTTTAGAGCAGGGTCATTCCAGCCATGAAGCTGTAACAGCTGCCTTCTCAGCTTGTCTGGCCCACCCCTGTACTGCCCTGCTCTCTGCACGGCCACGTGCTGGAAATCAGGAGAGAAGGACTAGAGGCTGAGAGGCTCCTTGCATCCACAACTCCTGTTATTTCAGAGGCAACTCAAGCTTTGGGCCCCAGTCTGCCTGCTGAGCCTGCCAGCCACAACCAGGGTGCCTGGAGCATCACCATGTTTGGGGAGCTGCCCTGTAGAGATGCAGGAGAGGAGTTCCTGTGAAAGCCAGGGTGCACACTGAGCAGAGAGTGGGACATAACGCCCTCCACACTGCCTTCAACTGCCTGGTCAAAAATAAACATGATGCTCCCATCCTGCTTAGTTTGACTGCTAATATTACGAGGTTTGGTTGGTGTTTTAGTGCTCATTTACTAAGAAAGGAAAGTGACTGAAGAAGGCCAAGCCTGCATTTCTCAGATGCTCAGCTTTGATTCTTCTGGTTGCAGAGGAAAGATTGGAAATCTTTTATGCACCTACAACCAAAACCAAAGCAAAAGATATCAACTCTTATTAGTAACATTTGTAATTTTTACAGGTTAAGACAAAATAATCATAATTTTCTGACTACTAAAAATCTGTGTTAGCAATGTTGCAGATTACCTGTCCCCTTGGAGGAACATGTAACTTGTGGAAACCTCTCTGTTAAACTCGTAACTTTTTATTTTCTGGGTGATCTGCAGGTTAGGCATCCCTGAGAACTTACCAGTAGTGAGGCAGGAGACCACAACCCTTATTCCCAGTCATGCCTCTGTCACTCAATGTCCTTCTCATGGTCTGCAGAAATCCTCTTTACAGTGAAGGAAAGAAAGCTCTTCCAAGAAACCACTCATAATGTTTCTTCAACCTTATACATTTTTATTGTCTGGTAACCCTCACCCCAAGAACAGGAACCTGATGTTAGGCCAGGCTTCTTTCTTTTTTCCTTTATCCTTTCATTTTCCTGGGCTTTCCACCTTTCTCCATACAATAATTGGAAGAAGGGGTGAGTGAATTTGCCTGTGCTGCCTCAAGTCTTGACTAGAGAGTGAAGAAGGGCAGGAAAATGCTGTCATGCCTTTGGTACCAGTGGGACAACTAAATCTTGTTGAGTGGGAAAAGATTGTTTCAGTAAAATTGTTGACGTCTCAAAATTGCGAATGATGGTGAATCCACCTCAGCCGCTGGTATTTTCCTGTTTCTGAATGTATGTGAAACAGAATACCCATTAACCATGTAAAGAGCCCAAAGTGAAGGTGAGAAAAGCTATGGACCTGAAAGAGGTTGATTGATTGATTGATGAGACAAAGGAGTGAAAAATTCAGAAATTGAGGATAATCTGCCCAATACCTAGGGAAGGGAGGAGAAGAATATGTGTCTTTCTGGAGGGGTGGGAAGTGTTCACTGAACCACTCTTCAGAAAGTGAATGCATGCCTTCCTTGGTGGGTATTGACTTTCAGGTCTGATCCCCATTACGGCTCAGGAGAACGAAGTACAGATTGGGATCGCAGGACAGGATGTGATCCTCAACTGCAGAGGCATATCTGACAAAACAGGTGTGACCTGGAAGTACTATAAATCTGTTATAAGGTTGCTTAAAGGTGGCTATTTGAAAGGTAAGGCTTCTGATCCACCATCCCTTCTCCCCAGTATATGGCTGAGAAACCTCTTCTCTCTTAACCAAGCTTACTTTTTCAAAAGGCAGAGCTCCCATGGCCCATCGATCTGAAATCAACCTATCAACCAAACACCTGAAGGTGTCGAACCTAAGCCTCTCCGATGCTGGCATCTACACCTGTGAATACGACTCTCACACAGTCAGTATCTCACTGCATGTCTTTAAATGTGAGTGATTAGAAGACTTTTATGCATGAGGACGGGAGCGGGGAGTGAACAGTAGAGCTCGGAGAGACGTCTCTGCTGGGATTCCTTATTCAGCTGCCATTTCTTCTGGCCTGGGCTATCAAAGTTCATTTCTCCTGCATCTCTAGGGCACACAATCTCCATATTCTCTTTCCTGTGATGTTTCCCTCTCTTGCAAGAAGAGGAGTTAACTTACTGGCTGTGCTTTTCCTTTTTACAGTGACAATCTCTTCGGATGGGCACTTCCTGCCAAATGACACCCTCAAGCTGACCTTAATGCAAAACTCATCCCATCCTCTGCATGATCTCAGCATCACATTGTTCAACAGTAGCAATGACATAGTAAGACCAAAACTCTTACAAAACAAGGGCAGTCAAGAATATATGCTAGAGTTAGAGAAACTGAAGACTACAGACAACGGCACCTGGGTGTGTCACATCCATTCAGATTCTCCATTGATTAATCAGAATATCTCCTTTGATGTGAAAGTATTAGGTATGTGATAATAGAAATGCAACTCACAGCCGCAGGAGCCAGTGCTCCCTTCAGCTCATGAGCTGAGCTTTTACTTTCCAGCATCTCAAGCAATGGTGTTCTAGGGTCCATTTCCCAGGGCTTCCAACACTGCAGCTTGGGGATTGCTCTACTGCTTAAGTACTGTTCCACACTTGCTCCTGTTTTCATCTCCAGGCTTGGTGAGGGGAGGATCCTCCTCTCCTTGGGGTCTATGCTTTTCAGTTCTGATGACCTTGGGAGTGTTTGCTCTTTAAACTGATTCCCAGACACTGTTTATTCTTCCTGGGCTATCTCGTGGCGTTTATCCAAGTCCTCTTTCAGTTGAGCACAACACACATCTCTCCAGATCGAAGGTGGACATATGGAAGTGTAGCCATGGTTTTCCCTGCCTCTGTATTCTTCTTGTCTTCTGAATTCAGGTTTTCAGAATCCAGATTTGGAAATAAAGTATGCAACTATTGATACCACCGTCATCTTGGCATGGCATCTGAACTTCCAGAATATAAAATGGGAAAAAGGTTTCACAGGACAAGTGAACCAGAAACAACAGGAAAGTGTAACCAGTCGTAAGTTATGTGAATTCAATGTCCCTGAGCAAGGAAAACAGCATAAGACTGAAAGCAGCGACTGCTTAACTGGAAGTGTCGTGAAAGAAGACCTCCCCAAAGTCCAGTTCAACAACTCTGGGCAGTATCAGTGCCAGCTGGAATACAACGGAAAATATGTGCAGAGCAAGATAGAGCTGGTGGTGATGAAAGGTGAGAGAAAGAGAAGTGGGTCAAGAGATGAGAAGTTGCAGAAACCTGGAAGCCACAAGAGTATGGGCGGACCCATCTTCCCATCTTCTCACTCACATGTCCCTTTCTTACCTTTACAGTCTCAGCTAACCCTGTTGGGCCACTCCTTAGGGGGGCCAAAGTGACCCTGATCTGCCAGGTCTCTAGTCCCCTCCCACCCAAGGCCCACTTGTGCTGGGAACGTGTGAATGGGACTCAGAAGGATGTCAAGATGTCAAAGCAGCAGGAAGTAAAGGTGGAGGTGAATGTCAGTACTGCGGGACTGTGGAACTGTCACCTCATAGTAGATGATGACAGGAAGATCAGCCTTAATTACACCGTGGGTATGAAAATCAGCATTGTATTCCCGCCTCCACCCAAAAGCCTTAAAATTCTCTTTGTTTCTGTGTGTGAATACTATTCTTCTTTCACAGAGGAAGCTCCTGTTTGGATTAGCTATGTGGCAATTGGAGCAGGTGTTGGAGGCAGCCTACTGGTATTTGGCCTTGCGTGCCTGTGCATCGTAAGTGGTCTAAGGTGGCAGCAGAGAAGGGTAAGTGCAGAGAGTCCTTGTGAAAAGTGAAGAGATGACAGTCTCCCCAAACCACAGGAGGAGTCTGATTTTCTGTCTGGGTGCAGGGCAGAACAGACCCATTATCTAATGGGTCAATCCTGAGACTGAAAGGTTAGAGATTGGCAGTCTGGAGATGCCAAACAGTACCTTTCTATCCCTTCAGAAGAAAGCATCTGAAGCATAAAAATATCCAATCATTATTTATCCCTTCTCTCCTGGCAGCAACGTGCAAAAAGGATGATACGAGCAAGACAATATTTGCTGGAAAACAAGACATGTCAGTGTCAACAGTAAGTGGCAATGAGGGCACCCAGAATGGGCAAAGACAGGGAAGCTGGATGGTCGAGCAGGGAGAACAAGTTCAATGAAGGTATAGGTACAGAACTCGACTTCTGAATTTTCACTGGTGACAGTGACAAACTGATAACATCACCTTTTTTTTTTTCAATGTCACTGATAATTCAGTGAGAACGTTTATTGGCAAATACTATTTCATAGCTATGTTGATTATGTGGTGAAGAATTGGACTGCATAACATGTCAAAGGATTCACCTCATTTTCACCTACCTTTTATCACGGTTAAAAAATAATCCCCACAAGGAGAGGACAAAGCCCATAGAGCTACATCAAAAAGTAGATAAATCTGTCCAATACAAGTGCTGATACAGCTGGTTTTTAACCCTGTTTGCCAAGTAAGCAGCTCAGTGCAAATGAAACCCAAACCACAGCCATGTGGATGCACAAGTAACTATTTTCATCCTCAGCTGTAGAGGTGGGCAGTCATTCTCTACGCTATGCAAAAAAATGGGGATTTGGCTGGCTTTGAGGTATCCAAGTGAATCCTTTCACCTCTACAGGACTGATACTTACATGACACTTTTCTCCTGCAGCCGGCTGAATAAGTAGTATTGCAGCGCTGGAGCCAGAAAGACTGATAAAGTCTCTGCCTACACCTGAACACCTGCTGGCCCACAGTGCTCTGTGAATCTGTCTCCTATTCTGCTGTTCTGATGTAATTTTTAATTCTTTCATCATTCCCCCAGTGCAATGCCATGAAGGGATATTTTGTGGCTGGGATTCAATAGACAAGACAAGAAACCCTTCAGTTATCATTGATGCCCTGTTCTATAATGAGAGACACTGAACAGAAAATAGATATATATATATGTATATGCTTGTATTTTGCTCTTGTACTTAATTTGACCTTCTTGTGGAACCAATTTTATGTGCTTCTTCTATCTGCCTGAGCTACAATAAATTACTTTGGGGTTGGGGTGGCTTTTTGCTAGCTGGACTAATTTTTTTCTTCTGAGGCACTCTTATCTGGTTCAAATTCACATTTCTTTCTTTCCTGCTAGGGTGTGGAATCTTGATTCTCACTATCTCCCACCTCCCTCATTGCCCTGAGCATTCCTTAACACACCAGCCCTCTGCTCTCCATCAAACCTGTCCACCCTCACTTGTCTTTCCTGGGAAGTCTGAGCCCTACACTATCCCACCCCAGATCCATCCTTCAACCTGTAGTCTTCACCTCTCCCACAACAAACCACTGGATAAGTGAAAATGCCATGAGCACTGGGGTAATTTAGGACTAATTTTGTCAGGAAAGTGGTTCAGGACACAAATAACTTCTGGAAATCAGAGCCTGAAGAAGCTGTGAATGTTGATCTAGGAGGTAAGTTTGGGAAGGGGGTGGCAAAGTAATTTCCTAGAAGAATAAACCAGCCTCAGACTGAGCAAGCCCACAGTCTGCAGAGAACAGACGCTTCTGAGAAAGCCACCAAAATGGTTCTAACCAAAATGATTCTTTATTAGCCTGATAGGGAGAGGGAGTGAAAAGCAGAGGAAATTTGGATGGAAGTAAAAGTGTGTTGCAGAGGTGCCAGAATATCCTGAAAGGAAAACACTGTTAAGATATGTACACAGAAGCCTTGTGTTTATAGAAGTTATTCTCGGGTCTGCTAGTGGCAGGTCAAAAAGGCCTTGAGGTCCTCCAGCTGTCACTGGCTGCTGTCCAGGCTTGTTCACCTGCACTGGGCTTGCTGGAGAGAGGCAGAAAGGGGCACTGGGCTGTATGAATGGCTCCCTGTGGCAGAGACCCTCCCCACAGGACACTGGTGCTGGAGGAGGGGGTTTCTCTGTAGCAGTCACACCAGCATCACGCCGTTACTGACAAAGACAGTTGGCAACAACGGCACAGACAACACCTGTGACCTGGAGGAAATCTTCCCCTCCACAACCCCATCGCTGCCCTGGAGGGGAGACACAGCCCCAGCAGCTGTGGCAGCAGGTGTGGGTTACCACCGGTGTCATGCCTGCTTCTCCACCATCATCCTCATGATGAAGGCCGGTGTTAATGTCATTTTTCTTCCCATAGCTTGTACCTGTGCACATAAAACTACAATAGGTTTGGAAAAGCCTTGATTCATATCCCAGTGCCTGCAGTATCTCCTCCTGCTCCTGTCCTGCCTCTGAACCTCCAGCATACCTTGGGATTCAGCTGAGGCCCATAAGTCTGCTAAACAGAGCATCATTAGGGCTTAAGGACAGGCCAGTTTTGAGAGATGTAGGAGGTAAAATGAAGGCAAGGTCAGTGGTGGTCAATATAATGATCATGACAAAGTGACTAAAACCAGCCCCTGCTCCTGCAGTGCAGACCCTTCTCCTTAAAGAGCTGCTTGAGTACCCAAGCCTGCTCCTCTTTCTGTCCACATGAGTGTCTGGAGCAGAGGGATTATCCTGTGCCACCTGATTCCCAGGTGGGACAAAGCAGCACTCTGGGTGAGCAACTGTCATGAGCTCCTCTGGCACTGCAGCCATCTCCAGCAGTTCAGCTGTTCACCTGATGTTCCGGCAGCTGAACAAACTACCTCCGCACCTAAAATCACAAGCCTTGGCTATTTCAGTGAGAGGACTGGCCTGACAAAAAAAAAAACCAAACCAACAAACTAATAGGGTCTACCTGGTCTCCAGTACAGCATCTATCAATGAATGAAGGTCCAGGATGAAATGCATGGGTAGCAGAGAATGCCCACACTGGTGGCTCAGAGAGCATGGAGATGCCTCTGCTGCCTGAAAGTGCTGCCTGCAGCTGTCAAAGCCTGGAGGCAGCGTGCCTGCCCCAGCACAGC
Organism: Apaloderma vittatum; assembly: GCF_000703405.1. Taxonomy (NCBI): domain Eukaryota; kingdom Metazoa; phylum Chordata; class Aves; order Trogoniformes; family Trogonidae; genus Apaloderma; species Apaloderma vittatum. The sequence goes on from NW_009714612.1 coordinate 49,940, forward strand.
CTTCATCTCATGCTAGCAGGTGGCAGTGCAGTCTCCAAACAAGGTTGGTCCTCTCATGGGGAGAGGAGTGGCATGATGTGGATGTGTAGTCCCAGTTCTGCAACCTTCCAAGGGTGGGAAGAGGCAGGCTGAGTCCCCACAAGTGACTAAAGCCTGCGTCCCCACTCACATCTGGGACCAACCTGTAGAGCATCGTCAGGTTCACACTCCTGCCATCGATGCACAAGGACCCTTCACCCATTTCCGGGTGGCCTAGTTGGCGTTACAGCAGATGTAGTGGTACCACTGAGATGCCTGCAAGTGCACAGCCATGTCCACAAATGCACAGCTTCCAGTTCTCCCATCAGGATGGGAGTAACAAAAATGATAAGCCTTGCTCAACACTGCACATTTCCTCAGTAGGTCTGATCTCAGCAGTCATGACCCTGCCTTACTCGAAACTCTCCTGCAAGTGCAAACCACTCTATTCTCCGATCTCATAAATCTCTTTTCCGTGGCAGCTCTCCCGACTATATCGTTTCACACAGCAACTTCTTTGCTCCCTAGACGCACAGACTGCCCTGATGGAAAACCCTGATGGAAAGAGTCAGAAAAGTCATTCACAGAGCACGTCCTATATGGGCTTTGCTTTCCAGTTGAGTGCAATACGGAAAGCTTCAGTGTGGGTTTCAAGACAGTAGAGAGGTGGAGGTTGAGACCAGATAAAACAAGCTCACACAAAACATAAGTATCGGTGTAAATGTACCTGATGAGTCTCCAGCTGGAGTGAACTGCAGTAACATCTTGCCCAAGCGTGGGCTACGGAAACACAACCATATGTTCCCTTTCTGACAAAACACACTCTCTTCACAGCCTGTGCAGCAGGTAAGACTGTGGCAGCAATGCTCCTATGAGACACTGAAGACAGAGATGGTAAGCCAGGTGTCTTTATCAGACCACTTTTTTGTGGTCCCTTCCTTCTGGCATCTCGGGGCTTTACAGTCTGTGCTGCATGCATACTGGTCCTTCTCAGGAGGCACTAAGGACTTTCCCCTTTGCTAGGTGTGATGAGAGTGTATCTACGCTATGCAATGGAATAAAGCCTCTGCACAACACAAACCATGGTGATATCCAACTCCACAAAGCCACGAGCACTGCTGCAGATGTATTTTATCTTGTGGTGACAGCTCATCGGAGTAGCCCTGAGCTGATGGAAGGACTTAGACATACATGGCAATACTTAAAAGACAATAACAACAAGATCTCTGTGCAGTGATGTGGAAACATCACAGAAAGCAAAAGTTTAGAAAAAAAAAAGAGAAGCACTGTTTTTTCTTAACAGGTTGGTCTTTCTGGTACTACTCTTCCCCATGTTTCTGAGCTGCAGAAGGGACAAAGTATGTCTTTCAGTCCTTTGGATCCACCTCCAATGCATGGTCCCTGTCAGGACCCACAGACCTGCTTGCTCTTGTGGAGGAAGGGGCTTGGACACAGCTGAGGCAACACTGGCCTGGCCAGTGCTGCTGAACTAGAAACACAAAGGCTGAAATAACCCCGGCCCACAGCCCTACCTCCCGAGGCCCCTCCTGCTTCCCAGTTTATTCCTGCCCTTTGAGTGCATGCGAGGCAGTGATTTGGCAGATGCTGTCAGCCCGGATCTGCCGAGGCAATCCATGTGACTCACGCTCCCCGCAGGCTCTGCAGAGATGCACTCGCATCCCTCAGCCTTCAGAGCCAAACGACCCTGTGTGTTTCTTTGCTTGTTCTCAAGGTCTAGAAGGGAGGAAGATGTTCGCTTCAGCCTCTTCTGATTGGTTTTTTTCTTGGGGAGGCAGGAAGAAAGAACAGTTTTCAGCATCCATTTGAGTGGCTCATCTGTCTAATGCAGTTGCAGATAAAGAATAGTTTCCATCTGCCCTTCTCGGAGGTGAGGGTACAGTAGGAGTACCAGACCCTCGCAGATGCTCAGCTCTGGACTAGTTCCCTTCTGACAGTATTCCCAAGCACATGTTTACTAGGACAGACCTCAGGGCTCGTTAGCAGACACATATCCAAGCAACACCTCCAAGCCACAGCGAGATTTCTTTGCCTCCTACGTGACAGCATCCTTGCCCAGCATCCCACCTGAAGAAGTCTTTGTCTTTCCTTCTGTTCATTTCCTAGTCAGCTTGTCCAAGTCTTAGAGGTGTTTCCAGATTTGGAGAATTAGATAATAGCAGAATGTGAGGTGTTGACAGAGACTTTCTCGCTGGCAACGAATCAAAAGGGGAAAGAGGAGAAACCTCAGCTCCTCAATGCTTGGACAACCAGCTGGCTGAGGTCAAAGTGCCTGTTTCAGGCTCTGGTGCTGGGAAGTTCTTCCACTGAACTTCTCTCTGTGCTGTAAGGAGGTGAGGTCCTGGAGATGAACAGCAGTAACAGTGACACTGGACTGAGAGGACCACAGCTCTGGAGGGGCCACCACACCATCTGGAACAACGAGGGGATCCAGAGAGATTCCCTGGCACAGGCCAGCTGCATCCAGCATGTCAGTGAATGCTCCTGAAATCCCAGCATGTTTTTATTAGGAAAAAAATTTTCTGGTCTTGAGCAACCTCAGAAATGCCTAGACAAGCTAGAGGAACAGGTGGTAAAATGAAAATTGCAGTTCTGTGTTGCAAATCCAAAGAAAAGAAAACATTTCAGCTCCTTCCAGATATTTTAAGTTCCCAGACTAATGATTCAAGAGTTCCTAATTACCCTCTCTGTGTATAAGAACAAACAAATAAGTGTTCAGTAATTTTGAAGAGTGGCATAATTAAATTCTGAAGTGACATTTTTACATCCTTTACAGACTACAACTCACTGTGCTGGAATATCAGTGAGGCCACAGGGGCAGGAGGTATGAAAAGAGGGTCAGTAGCATAAAGAAGAGAAGAACACACAAAGCATTACATCGGGAGGTTAGAGGGGTAGGGGAAGCAGGAGGATATACACACTTCTGCCAAATGGCACGCAGGATCATAACAACCGTGTATTTTGACAAGCCTGCCCTGGTACTTCCTTTTCTTGAGGAAAATATCATATACAAATATTTATGTATGTGACAGAGGGAAAAAAATCATTTTAGAAGGTGCCCAGCTATGTAAGGAAAAACATTCAGTAGTAAACAAGTATCCACGAGTTCCAATCCTAGTTTTTACACTGCAAGCCCTTAATATTTCTGCATAGCTCATGACCAGCGTTGGTCGTCTGTCCCCTGATGTGAGCTATTATTGCTCACCCATTTTGCAGATCAATTATCAAAAAAATCTCACTAAATCTCTCTGTACAGTGCTAGAAATAGAATCTAAGGTCTGGATATGACAAATTTACATTGCAGTCACTGTCTTTTTGGAAAGAATATACTAATATATCTATCTACTTGGCTGGATTCTTGCTAGCCATCAACCACACCCTGCTCAGAGAGCCAGGAAGGATGCCAGGAAATCTGCTTGCAAGCACACCAGTGTAGCCTCACAAGAGGCTGTGTAAGCCACACTGGGGCTTTGAGAATGGATTTAATTGCATCCATGATCTGTGAAAAAACTGTGAAAAATCCCAGGGTCACTATCAAAGTCCTGAGTAGGAGCTGCAAACCATCAAAGCCTTGTGAAGTGAATTTAGCTATTCTGTTAATGCTTTTGCGATCTCGAGGTTTTTTCTTGGTTAATGAACTCTGTTCCTTTAAGAACACAGGGCACCTCTGAGATCAGCATTTCCCGGGACCTGCAGAGCTGCTGTCCAGAAATAACTGATCTTTATGCAATGAACTTTTCCAGAAAACATTTCTTAACCTGACAGGCACAGGAGTAGGCCATTCCTGTGTGCCAAAAGATCAGCCCACGGGGAAGAAGACGGTCCTGGCTGAACAGACAGCTTTGCCTGGAACTCAGGAAAAGATTGAGACTTTATGACCTTTGGAGGAAGGATCAGGCAACTCAGGAGGACTGCAAGGGCAAAATCTGATGGGCCAAAGCCCAACTAGAATTTAATTTGGCTACTGCTGTAAAAGATGATAAAAATATTTCTATAAATACATTAACAGCAAAAGGAAGGCTAAGGAGTATCTCCATCCTTTATTGGAAGCAGAGTGAGACAGAGTGACAAAGGATGAGAAAAAGGCTGAGATCCTTAATATCTTCTTTGTCTCGGTCTTTAGCAGCAAGATCAGTTATTCTCAAGTTACCCAACCCCCTGAGCTGGAAGACAGGCATGGGGAACAGGATGAAGCCCCCATAATCCAAGGGGAATTGGTTACTGACCTGCTGCACCACTTAGACACACACTAGTCTATGGGGCCAGACAGGATCCACCCAAGGGTACTGAGGGAGCTGGCAGAAGCCACTTTTCATCATTTACCAGCAGTCCTGGCTAAACAGGGATGTTCCAGTGGGCTGGAAGGTAGAAAATGTGACAGGATAACCTGGTGATCAGGCCCAGTCAGCATGGGTTTATGAAGGGCAGGT
>NW_009714613.1:0-24369 GCF_000703405.1 Apaloderma vittatum
GTCAGGGAAAAGCCGCCGAGGAGGGGACAGGGCGGTGCCCGGTGTGTTTTACCTTAGCGGTGGTTGAGCTTGGAGGATATATTTCCTTTTTTTAAAGCAAGATAAAATAAACGTTTCTGTCGCGTTTTCGTGTCTCGAAAGAAGGCAAAACCATCGGGGCGGCGGCTGCTTGTGCTCAGCGCCCGAACCTTGTTTCGCTTGATAGCCCGGCTGACCTGCAGTCCTCACAAAGCCTTTATGAGTATTTTGGTCGTACTTTGTGGATTTCATGATGCCTCGTTCATTAATAAAACCGGTCAGCCCAATAAATTCTGCTTCTTTTTATTTTTTCCTTTCTTTTTTTTTTCTTTTTTTGGGGGAAGTCGTTGCTGTTGTTCGAATACCCTAGAAAAGAGTGGATGTGACCGTTTGGTGAATTAACTAATTCGCTGCATAGACGGAGCAGGGGGCTGTAATGGGCATGCTGCAACGTGTGCAAAATGGGGCAAAAAGCGTTCTAAAACGTATTCATTCCTGTGTAGCATGTTAAGTCAGAGCCATGCAGGAATACTTCTCTGAGACCACGTCCTTTTCAATGAGCTCTGGTTTTATTGGTACACCCACTTGACCAGCTGAGTATTTTTTTGTCATGTTGACACCTGCAGCAGCATGCAAACATGGGGGTCGAACACTAAGATGAAGAACAAGGAGGGTCAGTTCGGGACAAAGCTCCTCCTTGCACAAGCTCTTCTGCAGGGTTTTTCCTTTTTTTTTTTTTTTTTTTTAAATTTGGTGACTGGTTCAGTGACACAGAACCAGAGGCTTTTTTATTTTTTTTTTCCCTCCGAACAGCTAATCAGAACAGCCCTGCCTGATAAATTTATTCTTCTGCTCTTGTTGTCAGCCTTTGCCAAGCTCTTATATGAGCCTTATTCATAGGTGAGGACTTGTCAAGGTTTCTCTGATGGCTGAAACAAACCTAGTATGATTCACAAGTCACTTATTTGTATTATTTTCCTCTGAATCCTCATCTGTTTACGTCCTTAAAATCCAAAAGCCACAAAAAGCAGAGACGATATCCCAAGGACTCACTAGTGTTAAGAAGAATAAAGTAATGCCCTCTTGTGTCTTACATACAGTCCTCTAAATCACCCTTGAAAGTCACTTATTTCCATTGTCACCTGTCATGCTGTTGGTTCATATTCTGCATCTGGTGCTCTAAAATCTCCAGATGTGCAAGTTTGTGGGTTTTTGTTGTTTTTTTTTTTGTTCGTTTTTCTGCAAAACTGCAGCCAGGCTTGTTGTTCACTGCTTTAGCATTTTCCCCTCTCCCTTTTATTTTGACCTTTAACTAATGCATGACACCTTTTTACCTGATTGGTTTCCGACCATTTTTCCAGCTAATCAAGACCTTGAATTTCAGCCTATTCTCAGAAGTGCTGATAGCTCTCCCAGGGTGTGTTTTCTCATGTTTATTAAGAAAAAAGTGCCTGCTTCTGCATTCAAATTACTGACTGAAAAAGCAGCAAACAGTACTACATCAAATTCTTGCAGACCTCATTTGATCAGCCTTCCCACTTTTTCATTTTCAGCATCTACTAGAGTTTGATTTTAGTCAACTTAAGAGTAATTCTACCCAGACTCGATTTCCATGGCGTGCTTAAAATAAGTACAGAGAGGCTATTGCTCCACGTGCACTCAAATTCTGTATTTCCCTACTTTTTTTTTTCCATACTGACTATGTCAGTTATCCTGGCAAAGGCAGCAGATGATTGTTTTCATGTGGTTTGTTGGGAAATTCACAGTGGCAGTCTCTTACTTCCCCAGTGACCGCTAGGACCTTGTATTTATAAAAATATTTCCCATTTTTGTTCATCGGGACAGTGGTACCCCTCCTGCCTTTGTAAGCATTTAAGAATGGTTCAAAACCTAGGAGGCCAATGCCCTTGGTCATCTCAGGTAAATCTCAAGAGGCTGCATCAACTTGATGATCTCAGAGGCCTTTTCCAAATTTAATTCTATGGTTCCGTGTCATGACTGTGCTTGAACCTGCTGCGGTTCCATCCTCCCTCCTCCCTTTCACACCCCAACGTCTCTTCAGTGTTAATCCTGCATAACTCGTCCACTGTGATGAGATTTTTCTTCCCTTGGTTAGCTGGTCAGCTCCACATGTTGCAAACTTTGATTCACATTACAATAATGCAGATGTGTTAGCATAACCAAGACAGTAACTGAATATGACCACATTGTTAAATATATCTGTATTGGACATCAATTAGCTCAGTTTTGAACCGACACAGATAGACTGCTCACTGCAACTGAAGGTAGGAGGGCATCAGGGGCTTTTGCTGTCTCCAACTCTTCAGAACGAAGGTTCACACTCAAATAAGCAACTTGAAAAAGTCAAAGTTCTGCCCTTAGCAAACAAGTCAGTGTTTTCTTTTTAAAAGAAGCTTTTTAAGAAGACAAGGCACAGACAGAAGTACTAGATTAGACACACCAACTTCAGATGTGACCACCATCTGACATACCTCCAACTCCTGACATTCCACCTCCGCTCTGCGAACCAGCACGTTCCCGGGGTTTCTTACGTTACCTGGAAACCTGCTCCCGTGCACCAGGCTGCTTTGCACAATCGTAAGAAGCTGTTGCAAGGAATTACGGTAAGAGTTGTTTCTGAATTTTTTCCCTTTCCCAGATTATCAGAAACTGCACTTTAGTGAGAGGAGCATGTTAAGAAGTACATCTTAAAAGCTCATGGAAGCACTGTCCACAGAAGCGATAAAACACAAATTTCCCTAGTAACTTCTTCAAACATTTTCCAGTAATTTCTTAAAACATTCAAATGCCATTAAAAAAAACCCCATACACACACAACAAATCCAGTTCACCACACTTTTATTTTGCTATGTTCTGTACAATGTACAGCATTCTGTCCAGTCTTCTAGAAAGTGATCAATTATATTTTTCTTTTCCCTCCTGCAGAAGCGTTCGTATGGATCTATTTATTTTCTCTACTTATGCAGCCAGTGTACATTTCACTGCTAAGATGTGTTTTTTGTTTAAATAATTTCACCACTATCTGAACTCATTTTAGCAAGAATTATAACGACGTGCTACAGTGTTTGAAGTTTTTTTTAACAATTCATTTGCTGATCCCCATAAAAAAGAAAAGAAGGCAAAAAAGGCTACCACAGCAGAAAGTAGTATAAGGTTAGCCTTAATGATTTATGAACACAGAAGTATCTAACACCTAAAACATTCATAAATACGTACCTGATTCTTGTGTGTTAAGTTCTTTATGAAATGCATGTGGAGTGCTTAGCTATCAGAAAATAGATTTATTTCTCATGTTTATTTTTACTAGCTTACTGCTACTGATGAGTATTTCATTACAGATTCCAGAAGGCATTTAGGAATGAAATATAATGTCATCCTGAATTGTTACTATAGCAGCAATAACTATCTTCAAGAATAAGCAAACATAAATGCTGCTACAATTATGTTTCTCTTTAAGTGGAACAGTTACTAGCTAAATCTCACCTTCTTCCAAAACTTCTTTTTTTGTCGCAGCCCTGAAAAAAACGTGAAATAGTATTCTGATGTTAACTTTCCCTGCAAGCTTCAAGTGCATCTCCTCTGTATACACCGCAGGTTCCAGTTCTCCAGTTGCTAATGCACATTAAAACATCTACCTGCAGAATCCAACTGTGTAATGCAGATTTATTAAAGCAGTTTTCATCTTAAACTACGAAACCACATTATTGCTTCTCAGAGAACTCTACTTGCAGGTTTGGTTAGAGGTTTTGTGCTTTGTTGTTTTTTTTTAATTTCTGACAGTGACCAGAGATCAGATTCCTCTTCACTTGCACACGTCCCATTAACAGCCTATGCGAAATTTCAGACATCAAGGAGTGATTAAATTCCGGAGCCAAAAGCAAGAGATTATATGGCAGATCTTGGAAAAGTGTATAGAACAGGGATGCTGACTTGAATAATCTGTATCTATGTTCAGACCAATAATACTGGCAAACTTTATTATATTTTAACCACTACAGCTTCTCTGCAGTGGATGACTGTGTATGCATTGCAGACTTAAAATCCACCTGATGGAAATTTGGCTCCAGCACATTCCAGCGTAACTGGTATCCTACTACCCAAAATTTTACAATCCTGTCCTTAGAAATGGAAATTCCAACTGAGTTCTAATGACTAATACTCTGCATTTTTGCAACCAGCTTAATATTCCATAAGTACAGTTAGTACTTAGGTACTATCCTTCCCATGTATACCCAAGTGCTACAGAATTATAGCCTGTAAAAACCCTAGATTTGTTGGCAGGATAGTTACATAAAATGCTTTTGGCTTTCTTACACAATGTACAAATTATCTGAGGATCTTTGCTTTCAACAGCTGTTATAAGACAACTGTAACACCTGAAATACAGCATGATATTACAAGTTCAGAATGTTTCCATATTCTCAGTTACAGTAAATCTAGCTTGCTTTCATTTACTTACTTTGACTAAGCCACTTGTCAATCGCATTCTCATATTTTTTTGGTTCCTTTAACCAGTCTTGATGCCACCTAAGGTTGGCAATAACATCAGAGTAATTCTGACCCAAACTTTCTTTCCAACTGATAAACTGCTTTTTGTTATACTCGTGAACAGAAGAAGAAACCTTTGGGTAGTCTACTACAGAGCGGAGCATTTTGTCCAAGGAATGTGCAATTACTGGGAATTTTATAGCAACGTTTGTTAGCTCGTCTGGGTCGTCAGAAAGGTCTGCAACAAACAAAAAGCCAGTTACACAGCCAGTTTGCGTTTTAAGTAAATTAATCGGTTGGGACATAAAAGTTGTAACGTACCAAACAGTTGTGGAAGCACTGAACGGCCGTCGGAGTAGGCAATGTATTTCCACTTGCCCGTTCGAAGCATGTATGTGGAAGAATTCACATTGCACCCGTGGAACTCACTCAGCACCCACGAGGGACGAGGCCTTCGAGGGGACACTTCGTTTTCAGCTTTTCCATGTAGCAGTGGTATAAGAGAATATCCACTGAGGTTCTGTGGGGCAGGAATTCTCGCAATGTCTGAGCAAAGATACGCAAAGTCAAAAAAGGCTACTGCAGTCGCTGTGATTAAAAAAGCCTGACATAGTGCTTGAACATAAATGCTATTACAATAAGGACACTTGCATTCCTAATTATTCTCCTTGTAGAACACAGGAACAGAAAAATACACAAATATTAAAAAAAAACCCCAGAAACCATCCTTAAGGAACTGTCCAAGGTCGGCAGCCCTCCATCCTGATCTGCAGCAGAAACAACTATGTCTAAGTCGATTTTTAATGGGTGATAAAACACATCATGGTAGTCTCCAGTGATAACTGGGTGCTTTAAATTTTTTTTTAATCATGGTTTTATGCCCTTCCTTCTGCTCTGACCGCTTCAGGTAGGAGAAAAAGATTGTCACAGCTTGAAAGGACACTAACAGGTCCATATCCAACATGAGTCAGCAGCGTGGCCAAGAAGACCAGTGGCATCCTGGCTTGTATTAGAAATAGTGTGACCAGCAGGAGTAGGGAGGTGATTGTCCCCCTGTACTGGGCACTGGTGATGCCACACCTTGAGTGTCGTGTCCAGTTTTGGCCACCTCAAGGGGCTGGCGCGAGTGCAGAGGAGGGTGACGAAGCTGAGGAAGGTCCTGGAGAATAAATCTTACGAAAAATGATTGAAGGAGCTGGGTAAGTTTGAAGAGGAGGCTGAGGGGAGATCTCTTCACTCTACAACTGCCTGAAAGGACATAGAGAGGTTGGTGCTGGTCTCTTCTCACGGGTAATTAGTGATAGAACAAGAGGGAACGGCTTCAGACTGCAACAGGGGAAATTAGGAAAAACTTTTTCCCAGGAAGAGTGGTCAGAGATTGGCACAGGCTGCCCAGGGAGGTGGTGGAGTCCCCATCCCTGGAGGTGTTTAAAGGTCGATGAGATGCGGTGTTGGGGAGATGGTTTAGGCGTGAGCTTTGCAGAGTAGGGTTTGTAGTTGGACTCAATGATCCCAGGGGTCTTTTCCAACCTGAACGATTCTATGACTCTATGCTTCTATATCCCTGCAGTTCTTCCTCTGGTAAATAAAAAGGCCAGCATTTGAGGAAGCATTAGAAAGACCTGTAACATGTAAACCCAGTAGCTTCCAGTGTGTGGGCTAAAAATTCAAACACATACTAGATTTGAACAAATGAAAAACAGACATGGGCCTTCGATGACCCTAAACCAGTAATGCTCTTAATTGCAACAATCTGAATGCCTAATTATTCTGCATTCTTCACACATAAAGAACGCTCTAGCCTGGCACCTTCCTTAGCTTCTGCTGTTCCGACAAACATACTTGCATCCAGAGCAGCAAAGCCTGCACTGTCTGCAGGAAAGGTTATGCTACAACCTGTTGAAAACCTGAAGGGCTGCTGTGCTCCTGGCTGGATTACCCGTGTCACACAGATTCTGCTGGAATCAAAACATCTGTACCACACTGGCCACAGGGCACACCTAATCTCGAAGTCAGTAGAGGATGAAGTATTAAGAAAAGCATTAGAATGGCATCTTAAGAGAGATTATTGCCCTGAGACAACACGAAGCACAAGGATTACATTTATCATGGAAAAAAGAGTTGAAATCTGTTTCCTCACTAATCACCAGCAGCATGCAGCCTGAAGACACAAGAGGCAACAGAGACGATTCTTCACATTTTCACATTCATCTTGGCTTACTTGTCTTTTCTGACATTCAGATTTTACAGGAAAGGGGAAGTGCCAGAACAGAAGGAAAGGATTTACAAACACGAAGTTCTGGGAAATAAAAAAAAAAAGAAGGAAAACAACAAGAAGAAAGAATGTTAAACCGCCTGACCAATTATGTTATGTGGGGAAAAGGCACAAAGAAGAAAAAATGAGATTTTTTAAACTCTTCATACATGATGCCACAACTTACATAAGAACCATATCTAATATAGATTACTTGTATATATAAAAGTTTTATATCAGAATTTGGAAGAGGAAGCTACTAAGATTATAACTTATTTTAAGCTCAGTAAGTTTTGAGAAGAGATAGGCAGATAAATACTTTTGTTCTGTTTTTAGAAAATCAGCTAAAAACAATACAGAAGAGGATTGTTCACTGGATATTACTGCTACAAGTATAGTATATCTACTGTCTCACATTCTCCAAGCAACTGTAGTGTACAAATGACACTTCTTAAAGAGCAAGCTTTGAAGACTGCATTGAAAAGAATATTTCACGGACTAGTAGCCTAAAAGATCCCAGATAAAGCCTCAAACAGCGACTTCACCTAATGTTTAGTTCCAATGAGATTCACCTCCTGCATGACCTTTCATGATCACAGGTAACTGTACAGAAATTCACTCTTAAAAGCGATTTCCATTTGTAAGAAATTTGATATCAGTCCTTTTTGTTTGATTCTCTGCTCCACAACGAGTGTTTCCACATCCAAGAAGGTAAGAATATATATCCATGGTCAGATCTTACTACCTTGCCTAGATCAACTGCACATTTCCTATACAAAACCTTTATCACATTTTTCCCATATGACTCTTCACAAGGGATATTCCTTTGAAAAGTTAAGGAACCTGCCATACTTTTCTGTTAAATCTCATTTCTGGATGCATTTACTCTGTAATTTCTACAGTAAACTATTAGGTATGAAGACCAGTAAGTATTACTTATATCTAAAAAGCATCTAACTGTGTTTTATCAGCTTTTTTTTTTTTTGTAACAAGTAACACTATATATAATAATTCACGTAATTGTGCTGATAACAGTAATACGGAACATCATCAGCTCCTTTACTTAATTTTTACATCTGTTTTTTGCATTTGTATTAAGTCTGTATGTATGCTCCACAGATAAACTTATCTCCTGTTGTGTTACCACATTGTGTCACAAAGTGGAGACATAATTCTGACTAGTACAAATGCATCACAGTAGCTATTAACTGGGGAAAAAATATTTGAAATTACTTAACTCACCAAGCATAGTAGGATATATATCCACGAGAGACACCAAATTTGGTATTTGCTGCTGCTGTTTTACACCTGGCCCCATAACTAAAAGAGGAACATGGGAACTTCCTTCATACATGCTCATTTTATAGAACTGTCGGTGCTCCATAGCAAGTTCTCCATGATCTGCAGTGAATATAACTATTGTGTCTTTGAGAAGCCCAGTATCTCTTAGAGCTGAAATAATCTCACCTGCAATAAGAAAAAGATACTGAAAAGAATACATCCAAACTATACATGCTTCCAACTTCTGTACCACAAGATACCACAGCAAACCCTCGGAGATTCTAGTTGGAGGGCTGGAAACTCCTCTCTCTGCCACAGGAGGCAGAGCATGAGGTGTTGGGCCCAGAATAATGTACAGTCATCACTGAGCTGCAGGGGTCTAGAGCACTGAAAAAGAACCGTCATCAATTTCAAAAGGCAAAGATGTGCCACAAGACAAGCTGCATTTTCACTGTCGTCACTTTTGTTTAATTTCTAGCATAACTAATAATAGTTATTCCAACAGCAGTAAAATAGGTCAGCAGAAGCCCTGACACGAGATTTAGGGGTGAAGGACTCCTCTTAACAGCACCCACCTCACACAGTCAGCGAAGTTTCTCCCTCCTGTGCCTACATCCCCACAGCAGCCCCTTGCACAAACATTCGTGTAACAAAGACAGCGCTGAGACCAAGGAAGCTGGCAATGAAGCAAAGCACTTATGCATCTTTAACATTAAAACACTAAGATCATTCTTGCTTAAACAGGCTAGTTAAAAAGTTATGTTACCCAACTAAACTCCAGTGCAGTTACTTAGCAACTCCTGCATTCCCTGAAACAGTTAGGCTCCTGTTGATCTCTCTACTTTCATAAAATGTGGAAGAGTAATTCTGTGTATTTTAAATTACTTTATCATTCTAGTATTGCTAAAAAGATTATTTATTAATGAATTTCGTATTAGAAGGCAAGGAAACTATTCTTCCTTCAGACCCTTGCTAAATCGAGGAATTAAATACTGTAAATGAAGACCAATTTGCAATAAAATTTTCATGTATACAGACCTTAGTGCAAACTAGGAAGAATTCTGAATGCCTAATTACTTCTTTTTTTCTTCTTATTTTAGTATACCACGCTGCTAAGGGAGATTTCAACGGTAATCTTATTGTTCTATCCCTAACAGCTGTCATCCATCTTATGCATTTGATATCAATCTCCAAGGAAACTGCTTATGCCCTAGAATTTATCTTTCCTCTAAGCTCTGTCTGTACCCTTCACAAATGCTTCCACTATTTCAGTCAGCATTTAATCAAAGAGTATTTAGCTCCTCTAGTACATGGGTCAAGCATCGTTTTGCTGCAGCTACTGGGCTTTTACAGGGTCTCTGGCTGGTGGTTGTGAATACTTTTCAAAGTGCTCTGAAATGTCTTTGCAATCATCTTAAAAGCTATCCAGTCATTTATCCTATAGACTGATGAAGCAACATCCACATGACTTACTTCCAGATCTTAACTGTGCTGTGGGTTTTTTTTTTTCCAGAAGACCAGGCCTATCAGCATTTTCTTAAGAAAATCAGAACTGCATAATGAAACATTACCTACCTAGCATGGCATCTGTTTCTGCACACATGGCATAATAAAATGCTCTAATATTTCTCACTTCTTGCTTTGTAAACTCCCCTGTGCAGTTCTTGGTGTAAGATGAGTAATAGTCTACCGGATGCATCTCTGAAAGAGAAGACCACTTGGGAATTTTAATAGCTTCGTAAGTTACCTAAAAATAAGAGGAAATTAACATTACTTTAGCAACTGAATTAAACATTTTTTTTTTAAAAAAACCCTCAGATTTAATTTAGAACACTTTAGCATAAATTCACAGTTCTTAATTTGTGGTCCAGGAAACACCAGAGGCTTACCCGTTATATGGTGCTGCTACCTCCTCTATACTTCCCCTCTGCTTCCATAGGTACCAAGTCATTTTGAAAAGAGCTATAAAAATTACCTAGAAACTACGGCTAGGAGCCAGAAATATGTGCTTTAGCAGCTGACATCTTTTTTTCAAGAGAGATACTGCACAACAGTCTTCTAGAACTGTGCTCTGCAGTAAGTATAAAAGTACCAGCACACTGTCTCATTAACTATAGGATAACCATAGACTGAACGGATCAAAAAGATGAGGTGTTATGTGAACCTACAGAACACCATGGAAATAAATTGATTTAGCCTGGGAAGGTCTCCAGGGCAGTGGATAAAAAGTCTTGACATCCCAATAAAAAGAATGCACTACATTAGCCCAATTTTCTAATACTTTTCTACATGGTTTTACAGCTGTCCATACATTTTGTTATAAAGAAGTGTAAGATCCGTCTGAGACGAAAAAGTAGGAGCCAACCAATGAAAAGTGATGCTGGATTTGTATATTCAAACAGCCATGCTGACAGATACTGTGTGCTGCAGTACCAGCGTTAGAGCCTGGAAGTTTGACACACACATTTAGCCTGAGGTGTCGTAACTGCTGCATTTAACAGTTAATTACTTCTGTATTGTAGACTTAAAAATTATCTGTTGAGTTATCTAGTAGATATTTTAAGCCACCTAAACAGTTGGTAAGACACCAGGAGTTGAAGTGCCCATAGGGATGAAGCTTTGTAAAAGTCAAACAGAAACCTCAAAACTTGAGTTTCCTTAGGCCCTGTAGAAGACAGCCTGCAAGAAGAAATCGTGGAAGATTAAAATAATAGCAGATGATTGCTTCAGTCGCCTTCAGATCACTGAAGGTCCGTGGCTACATAAAGTCATATTTTAGACTTCTCAAATGGTTCTTATTAGTTGCTTAATATGTAACGGAAGCAAAATGTGTTCCTCTGTATTCGTTTGAAGACTAAAGCCTTTACCACAGGACTACAACCTGATTTTAAGGATTCACAGTGTCATAGTCCATTTGTCTGTCTGTCCTAATTCATAGCTAGACAAGAAGCCTTGTGCCCTGAAAAAGTGCCACCTTGTGCAAAATACAGGAGACCATCTGCTTAGCAACACAGGGTTTCATAAACATACTGTGTTGATACTCTGTTCTATATTAGCTTCCCAGTAAACATATAATGTAATTCAAATTCTTGATTTGTGCACTCAAACTTCATGAGATTGATCTCTGTAATTTTCAGACTGCTTCTTCCACAGCTGAAACACAGATACGTTCCAGAAGAATCAGCTGATGATCAATAAATGGTAATAAGTGGTTCACATAATCACGTATGTGTATGTAGTGGTGGATGGGATCTCAGCAAACTACAGAGTTTAAGTACTCTAACTGGGTTAAGGATGACAAAAATTTGCCAGACATGTTTTAATTCTGTCTGTGACTTGAAAAAAAGATACCCCTACTTCCCAAGACATGTCTAACCTAGCAATTAGCACCTAGAAAGTTCTAAATTCTCGTATTTTTGTTGAACCTAAAGAGATTTTGCAGTTTCCCCGGAGAAAAGAATAAGTTACATAAACTGCATTTTTTAAAAAATAACCATAAAGTCTTTTCAAACCTAATTCTCAGTTCTTCAGCTGCAGAGAATCTTAACACAGTGAAAGCAGTTGTGACTACATTTTTATGACAGATAATGGCACCTGGAGGTCACATAAGATACAGAGAAAAAAAACCAAACAAAACCTACATTTTTTGGAATGGAGCACTATCTGTTAGCTTTCTACATATGGACATAATGAGACTTTTCTGCACTCTAAAACCAATGAAAACCTACAGTAGCATGGAAAGCAGTAAACAGAAAAGAAAGACTTCTGCTATTTCCCATTATACGTTCATATTGTAGGAAAACTGGAGAGCGAGTGATAACATACAGCATCACTTATAACAACCACAATACAGAATGCTAAAATAATGAAGTTCAGACTGCTACTGAAAAAAAAATTGCAGCGAAGTATAGCAACCATTTGATTCTCCATTTAATGTGTTTCTAGCCACTGAACTCCAAATTTCTTTATTGATTTAGTAACTACAAACCCTCTCCTACACCAGTTATTCTTCACTTCTGTTTGTTTAGATTTAAAACAGAAATCTAACATCTCATCCCAGTACTATCTCACTGTGTACAGAAATATCAAAACCAGGTCTAACTTGAAAAATCATGCTAGGAATTAAATACAGTTCGTAATAAGTAGAGTTATAAATAAACATATCTAAATTTCATCTTTGCATACCTTTTCAAGCCAATAGGGAGATGTTAAAAATGTAGAGGCTCCAAAATTTTCTCCCGCATAGGGAGATGGATATGGGTGTGGCAAATTTAGTCCCAAGTAAAGAACAAATGGCTGAGTAAGGTTAATGGCTTCTTCCTTTATCCAATTCACTGCTTTATCAGTATTCTGCCAGTCTTTTTCCATCACTCTCACATGCTTCATATCACCAGTAAGATTCACCATGGGTCTGCCTTCTTGCCGGAGCAGAAAGTCAACATCCCTAGTCCAAGCTTCCACACGGTTACTGAAAATATATGCACAGAATACATACTCAGTGAAGAACGTTTTCTTCACTATTCTTCCAAGTCAAGAGAATTAAGAATTCCTGAAGGACCTCCCCTATACTCATAGCTGCAATCTATTTGCAATTTCTACATAAAGGAGATTTGTGACTCAATTGATCAATAGCTGTTGTGCATCTATTTTATACTCAAAGATTTAGCCATTTTTTTTCTGCTTCTGAATCTTCATATTTATCATAACTTCATGTCCGAATGGTTCTTCTCACATCTAAAAAATAAAATTTAGAAATAGCATCTCCACCTTATTGACACTGCTCCCCATTCTGGCATGGATTCACAAACTGCTTACCTGGTGAAGAGCGCCTTTGATTTTTGTTACTTGAAAAAGTCCTCTGGAGAATAACTTGTCTGGAGAGGTTGTCTTTAGAAGCAATGTTCTGGTTTTGGATTATACTATCATAACATTTTGAAACACTTATCGCTTATGACAAAAATCTGTAAGAGTGTTTTATCTTGTACAATTTTGATATAGTTGATAAGTGTCATCAAAAAAGGGAGTATCAGAGAAGGGTGTACAGAATGCAAGAAGGGGGAAAAAAAGACAACACTTCAATGATAAAATATTTTTCAAACAGATTTTCTAACATCATGACAATTGTTGCCTCTCTAAAACACTGAGAAATCTGAGCTGCCGATGTCCTCAATTCTTTGCCAAAGGGAATGACACCACAACTGCCATGTAAAAGGTTTGGGAGGAAACAGTCCATTTACGACCTTGACTGATGTTGATTTTGTTCATGGCAATTTCAGTGTAACCAAGGAAAGGATAAAAGAAAATATGAAACTGTTTGAACATGTATTGTCATCAAAACGCAGCATTATTATTGTTTAAAGAGCATGTAACCAGCTTTGTCACCACAGGAATTTTACCAGTGCACTTTTAATCTTTAGAAAAAAACTATTCAGAATTATCTGTAACTTTTTTTTTTATTGTTTTAACTTCTTGTTTAGGCTCATATTTTCAAGGTAAATTGGCTTAAACAAATTACTTTAACAAATTAGGTAGCTAGATGGTCTATACAGGATGTACATTTCATAAACATTAAAATGAAATGACAGTAAGGGGGTGAGTTGGCGGGTCAAATAGCATCTGGTGTCCTAACAGTGACTTATACAGAAAACATTATTATGTAGGCCACAGGCCAGTCCAGCTATCCAGACAGATTGAGGTTAGGATCAAGTAAAAAACCAAACAAACTAATAAACAAAATACCCCTCCCCAAACTGAACAAAACCCCAAACCACCAACCCCCCCTAAAAAACCCACTTCAGACCTTTTCCACATTCTGAAGCAACAAAGATGTTTTGAGACATCCATGAGGAAAATTGATCCTCAGGCAGAAGAGGAGAAAAAGATAGGTCAGAACAAGATTCCTCAAAAAGTCAAGTGGAGAGTTGAAAAAGGGGGAAATACAAAATTCAAATCTTGAATTTAAAAGGCAAGAGCAATAACTTGACAGATAATTATTCAAAAGCTTCAGAAATTAGTCTTAATTTTCAAGACTTTCAGTGAGAATGAAGGGGGATCTCAAAGCCAGGTTGGACGGGGCTTGGAGCAACCTGCTCTGCTGAGAGGGGTCCCTGGCCAGGGCACCGGGGCGCAACTGGGTGGGCTTCAAGGTCCCTGCCAACCCGAGCCATCCTGTGATTCTGAGATTCTATATTTCCTTTGCTAGCAGACAGTACTCCAGGGACTAAAATACATGCAGTGAAAAAACAAGACGATAAATAAAGGATGGGAGTACAGCTACGCAACACAGAAGATAAAGCTTAACAAACTAACACCATCCTTAAATCAAGTGAAGGTAATTACATGACAGTCAGTAACTAAATCTATTTTAAATTGTAAGTGGAGAAGGCCACCCACACTCGAAAGGACAGACATGTGTCTCTTTGACCTGAAGCAGAGGCTTGTAATTGTTTTTTCCTGGGGGAAAAAAAAAAATCAAGAATAATCCAGAACAATGCAGTCTTCAGAAAAAAGACTAGAGGTTGGACGCCCATCTGTACCTAGTTAGATGCTAAGTTACTAAGAACTGCAGACAGAGACAAGACAGATGGATCAGTAGTAAACAGATATGTACACTGTCTGGTAAATGAAGTAAACATGAAGTTTTTGCTGCGAGTCTGTATTTGAATAATCTTTTACTTCCAGTGTAGAATTGGTATATGAGAAAAGGGGAAAAAGTGCCTTCTTTTGTTTTTGACAGTTTTACTACTATGGCTGTATTCTGAAGTGGGTACAATTTATAATGTCTTTTGGAGATGAAAAGCAGTGTGCATGTGCAACACACTATTAACTACTAATATGACCTCTGAATGTCTGATTGGTCATTTTAGTGAGGGAAGTAAGGAAATTTTAAGTCACTCAAACCTGTTGAATATCGAAGAAGAAGCTACTCTTTATTATTATTTCAGCAACAAACATCATTATTAATCAGGGAGATAGTGCTTCTTCATAAAAACTATACTAAAGGAAGAAACTGTATTTTGTCCCAATTGCCCAGACACATTTTTCTTAATATTTCTGAATATAATGCAGTTAGTCTCTAAATGTTTTAGTATTTTTCACAAATTGCTGTAATTCTAGTAACGTTTTTTTTTTGGTAAAGAAAGCTTTGCAGCATAGGAAGTACAGATGCACTGGGTTTGCATGGCAAGGGTTTGGTAGCAGGGGAAGCTATGGGGTGGTTTTTGTGAGAAGCCAGCAGAAGCTTCCTCCAGGTGAAGAGAGCCCAGGCCAGCCAGCTCCAAGATGGACCCAGCACTGGCCAAGGCCCCGATCGTCACCACTAGTCCTGGTGCCTCTGGAATAACGTTCTGCAGAAGCGGGGAAAAAGTTCCTCTGGAATTTTAGCTAGAGGAGTGAGAACACGCGAGAGAAACTCCCCTGCAGGCACCCAGGTCAGTGAAGAAGGAGGGGGAGGAGGTGCTGCAGGTGCTGGAGCAGATGCCACCTGTGGAGCACAGAGGCCCTTGGTCGAGCTGACGGCCACCCGCAGCCCGCGCTGGACCCCATGCTGGACGCCTGAGGGAGGCTGTGACCCGTGGGAAGTCCGCGCTGGAGCAGCTCCTGGCAGGACCCAATGGAGAGAGGAGCCCGTGCTGGAGCAGGGTTGCTGGCAGGACCTGGGACCCTGTGAGGGACCCACGCTGGAGCTGTTCGGGAAGAATTGTCTCCCGTGGGAAGGACTCGCGTTGGAGAAGGTCAGGGAGGATGATCTCCTGCAGGAGGGAGCCCAGGCTGGAGCAGGGGAAGAGGGTGAGGAGCCCTCCCACTGAGGAGGAGGGAGTGGTGGGAGGAACTGACCACAGCCCCCATTCCCCGACCCCCTGAGCCGCTGGGAGGGAGAAGGTGGAGAAGATTGGGAGTGAAACTAAGCCTGGGGAGAAGGGAGGGCTGAGGAGAAGGTATTTTAAGATTTGGGTCAATTTTTCATTGCCCTACACTGATTTTGATTGGTAATAAATTAATTTTCCCAAGTTGAGTCTGTTTTTCCCATGACAGTAATTGGTGAATGATTTCTCCCTACCCTCATGTCAACCGATGAGCATTTTCAGTACCTTTTCTCCACTTTGTCCAGCTGAGGAGGACGACAACAGAGTGGCTTTGGTGGGCAGCGGGCATCCAGCCTGGGTCATCCCACCACAACAACACAAGTCTGTGAAAACACAGCCTTCAAAAAACTAAAACCACCTCATGTTTTGTGATGATGGATTTAATATTCAAGTATTATCAAACATCTTTCTTTGTTCTGCTTTTTCTACACTGCTAGTGTAATTAAGCCAGGAAGTCTCAAGACAAGACAAAAATGATTTATAAATTTCAATCAAAAATAGCTTTCATTTACAAGGAGCAAAACCAGACTCTTGATATTCATCTTCCAGCTACAGGTTTGCTTCTGCATAACATTGCAGGACAGAACCCTGCTAGGTTACTAACACAATTTCTTTCAAGTTAAAGCTACTACTGTTTCTATCAGAGACAGAAACCACTTGATTTATTCACATCTGCCCACTTAACAGTGGGAGAATCTATTCGATTACCTTACTGAATGATGTCCAGAGGTGTAGTCCAGTTTCCCATACTTCTGGGTGCGGTATCCATGCTTCTCCATGAGATCCATCCACGTTACGTAATCTGGATTTAGACCTTTGAAGTTATTCCAAGATTCTGTTAAATGAGTGAAAAGACCACTCCACATAGCTGAGACAAAAAAAGAAGAGAGATGCATTTTTTTATGTATAAGTGTAAGCTGAATATACTTGAGAAGGGATCAACCGTCTCATTATTTTAAAGGTAAAAACTCCACATTGTGATCCAATAACAAAATTTTACTCTCCCAAATCTTATTTTAATTATTAACATGAGTAGTAACATTTACCAAAAAAAAAATCCCAAGAATCCCAGAAGGCAGACCCACATTTGCATGTGCTATGCAATCATTAAATCAAGGTTTTCTGTAGATCAGTAAATATTCTTTTTGATTGCAGAAAGAAAATGCCATGGTAGTACAGATCCTGATGAAACAGTCATGTATTCACATGTGTTCCAGGGTATTATCTCCCTTACTTCAGTTAGATTTTAATGGGACTTTATGTTTGTGGAGGGAATTAGAGTGTATTATTTTCATAAATACTATATGCCCTCTCTTTTATCCTTTTTAGGTACTCTACTTCACCACCAGCTGTAGAAACAAAGTGGTTTCAATAAAGAACAGGCCAAGAAGAAATGACACCAAGGGAAGAGCTGCAAAGGAACCACACAGAAAGTTATTAGCCAATTCCTGTTTGTTTGTAGCTTGTCAGGAATAATTCCCTCTTTCCAGTACTAATTTAAAGTAAAAGGGAGTCCTGAAACAAAACAAAGCTGTTCTCTAGGCAATGGAAATATTCTGTAAGCACGAACAAGTGCGTCAACCTCAACCCCACACCACAGCAATACTCCTACTTTCCCAGGCCCAAAGTCCTCCTTTCCCACCGTATCTTTTCGCATCATCCTTGACACCTCCAAAATAAATGTTGCCTGGGTTGCTGTAGGTCTCTGAACTACTGGTTAAAAAAAAGATAGCCTGTTGGTTCATGATGCTGTTGACAGACCAGCTAAGATGCTAAACAGAACCCATGAACTGTTGAATTCATTAACTCATCACACAGCCTCTTCCTCATAGGGAGCGCTAGCTGCTATTTTCACAGAATTTCTTAAACAGCCTGGCACAAGTTTGCTGTTCTCAGCAACAAAGACTGGCTGGAAGACTCAAAAATCAAGAAAAAGAAAACAAGACTGATGATGCGTTCATGCAACCTCACCCACTTATGACCCTGAGAGACAGAAAAGAGGACTAGGTTATCAACAAACAGAATATCAAACACTAACACTAAATTTGACAGTGTGTGCCTGCTGCAGTCAAGACTGGTTGCTTCTTCTATTATTATGTTATTATCTTTCTTAATGCTTGAGAGAAAGTGGGATCTTCCTTTCTGCTACAGATGGAATTTCATTTGCATCATCTCTGGAGAGTCTTTGCCACAACTTGAAGGCCTAGAAAAGTTTTAAGATGTAAGTTTTGGTTAAATACAGCTTCCTTCCAACTTCCCAGCAAATCCTACAAGCGTGACATTAAACATAGGACAATAATTGCTGTAAGTAAAGAAAAATACTGAAGTATTCAGTTAAAGCTACTGAAAGGTACTTTATGTCTTTAACAGTGTTTGGAATGTCATAATAAAACAGTGCTAACAGCCACTGATGCATTCACCTGTTACTATTTAATACTTTTTCCTGAGAACAGGAAAGAATATTATATTAGTAACTTTGTAGAGGTAAGGGACAGTAATTCTGAACACAGTTTCAGCACTGGAGCAGACAAACTGACAATTTCTCTACAAATACTGGAGATCTTTAAAAGCCACCAGTTCTTCAGCAGACTTTGCAAAAAGATTTGAAACCGCATGCATAGCTGGAGTAAGGAGAACAACACATCAAAACAAAAAAGGAAGAAGCACAAGAAATACAAGAAAAGAAAAACAAATTGAACATGAGAATACCACATAAATTCAGGCACAAATGAAAAAAAAAGTCTCATTGAAAAAAACTCCAACAAATCCTCCAAACTTCAATAATCTGAAACTTCCCATCATTACCACCTATTTAAACAGACGCGTGCAAGCATTTATCTGACATTTTGCTTGATCCTACCTGCCCGTGAAGGACAACAAATTGGAGAATTCGTATAGGCATTGAGGAAGACAGTGCCATATCTTTTCATAAAATTTATGAAAGGCAATTTCACAGTCTGATTTCCTGGATAAAATGTCAAGCGTCCATCCTGCAATCAGAGAAAAACAGTATGTAAGCAGCTGTGTTACTTCATAAATTTGTTACCTGGAACTTGTATTCCTCAATTCTTGTATTACACAATTACTTGATTACTGCCAGTTTTACTCAGGTATGGAAAAAAAAGTGTCAAGAAGCTTTATTTAGATCAATATAAAATGGATTACTTATGGAAAAGAGTAATAATAAAGAAAACTGGACTTTTTCCACAGTAAAATTACTTCCTTTTGAGCACTGCACATATTCTAAGCTCCAATTCTTCCACGAGTAGGGTCCTACCACGACACATTCAAGAGGGCTCGATATGGTGGAAGACGAAAAGTAGTCAGCCTGAATCCTGGAGCAGATCTGTACACCGGCATGTATTTCTTTGAGAGGAGAACTGATCCCTCATCCTTTTCCTCTTTTAAATGGTTCACCCACATCACATCTCTGTGAATTTATTTTAAACTATGAACTGCAAAAGTGATCAACGAGCTGAAGGAAGGCTGTTCCTCCACTGAAATGCCATTTGTAGTGGTTCCCTTTTGACACTTTTTTGACCCTTCGCTTTATCTATTTCTTTAGCTAGATTTTTAAAAAGGTAACTTTAAAAAGACTTAAGAATTCAAGTTGGTACTTTTACTGTACAACACTATGACGATGTGAAAACAGTTTTCAAGCAGACCGCGCTGTTTTGGGTCACTGTTTTTTCCTGCCACTTGTACGGCTTTCCCTGGTGCAGCACAATGGCTCGGTTCAGCCCCAGCCTTACCGGTCAGCTCTTTGGTAGGAGACTGTTGACAGTCAAACTCCAGTTACAAATTCACCAGCTACTGGCTCACTTGTTCCAAAGACAACAGACAAATTACCACATCAGCCTCTGCATCATAAACGCCAGCACGCAAATACTTACCTCTAATCCTTATGTGGGCATTAGACCACGCTACCAAGTTACTTTAAATTATTTTTATTCAGTGTAAATAGTTCCTATACAAGAAACCACAGCAAACAGCTGGTGTGTGATCACTTGCAACGCAGCAGTAATTTATACCCAGACACAGCCTACTGGCATCAGGCCTACAAAAAAAACGCTTCCCATACCATACACTGAGCAAGCCTCACTTGGTACAAAGGGTTCTTAGTGTCTGCTCAATGCCATTACATGACACTGAGTACAAAACTGCACTGTGGCTTTTACTGTACTTTGTTACGTGAGAAATCTCGGAAACAATAATCTAGTGATCTACTACCTCTTCAACAGAAAATATTGAACTGAATGACCACTGTGCTCCTGTTGAATCATAAACAAAAATCATAAGATATAAATGAATTATAGGAGTTACTTTCTCTTACTATTGCTTGAGTATTTTTAGTCAACTAGTAAAAACTCCATGAGTGCTTCAGATACAGACCTTTTATTGTCTACTTCAAAATGTAAAGAACATGTATAGTTTTAAGCGACGGAGGACCAAGCCCACACCATCTGTGAAATTTCACCTTTAAATAATGGTACATATGAAACAGGTGCACTCACTTCTCAGGCATCTGAGTCATAGTGAAAACTCCAAAGGATGGCAGAAAATACTATTAGATTAGAACAAAACAGACAGATGGAGGTATGAGTTCTGAGAACAGCTGGCCTGTACACTTCTTAATTAAGAAAATGCATTTTTTGAAAGACTGTACTTGTTTTGAAAATAACTGTTTGAAATAAACATTGTATTTATTTAACATAATATCCTCCTTTATGAAAAACAAGACAAGCTTAAATGGAAAGGATAAGTGTTTCTTTCTGTCTCCAGCTTCTGAAGAATACAGATCAGACAATGCTACCTATCAGTTTTTACCTATTTTCTTCCTATCAATGCCATTCTATGCTGTTTCTGCACGTTAGCAGTTATGTTTCTGCATATTCACATTTAGTTTTTACTAGTTGAATTTTCTGGAATGATTTGTGAGAGGACAAAATTAAAAAACAAAACCAAAAATAAATGAGAGCAAACCTGAAGAATTTAAAGTCTGTGTTACTAGTGCTTCCATTACACGATTCCCCAGGGGTAGGCACTAATTGTAAAAAATCAAAATTTACAAGAAATACTGCACATAATTAAGAGTTTGCAAGGTTTTCTGCAGGGAGTGGAGTTAAGCACAGCACAACTGTTCTCCACATTAGGAAACATTTCTTATAAATTACTGAAATATGTTAAGATTACGATCATGCTGTCATTGTTTAAAATATTTTAAGCTTACAGCATGAGCACTTCACTACCTCTCTAGCCACCCAGCCACCATTCACAGAATGGTCACCTCATTCTGTACACTACTACAAATGGCAACTAGAACAAGCATTTGGTAGGACAAGCTAGAAATAAAGCGGTGATCTACAATACGAACTTGAACTGCAGGCTGCAAGTGCTCTTTAGAAAGCACGTGATGGACATGTCACCCTGTCAACAACAAATTCATGAGTTTCTTCAATAAAGGTATCATTTCTTTGAACATCTGGAGACAAGAGTTCAGTCTTTGATACTGGACAGACAGGCAACATTTCTATTCAGTGAAAAAAGTAAAGGTGAGAAGGTGGAAGCTCTACAGCTATTTCTGGAAATCCACTCTCCGAGAACTGTGCAGGACTTACAGTTCTGAAGCAACATGTAATTATTTGGAGTAAAACAAGCAAGCTCATTTCACGCAGGGACCTGAGCTGCACTGCAAGGAAGGTCCGTCTCCACTCAGGAAACCTCAAGTGGCAATTTAGGAGGTGAATCGTCTGCCAGCACATTCCACCAGCAAGCCCTGCGAGAAGCACGGTGCTTTATGTGACACAGCAGGGGAGAATCAGCTGTTCAGGCAAGAGGTTGCTGCTCTAGAGGCCAAACGAAGTCTAGCACCACTGAGAAGGAATTTTTTGTCACGCTTGACAAAACAGGTGTGAGTCTTTCACAGGGAGCATCACCCATAACAAAGGCAGGCGCACTTTCTCATGAAAGTCCGAGCCTTTAACAGCCTGCAGGACTCAAGTTTGGTGTGGAGTTTTTTGCTGTTCCCCCCTCCCCCCCACCCCGAAAACTGTTAGTTTCAATAGTAACTAACCCCTCCTGTTCTGTGCTACCAATGTAATCAAAATGATTAATCTACCTCTGCCTTTCAATCTGTCTATAAAAAACTTACACAGCACAACACATCCTTCTTCTACACAAACACTACACAAAACACTACACAAACAGGACGCTTTCCAGAAACAGCACCTTTTTCTTAACTGTTTTTTTATGAGCATCTCAAAAACCTGGGGTTTTGTGTTACACTTATGTAAGGGCTATCTCACTAATTCCATGAGAATCTTCCTGTTTACAGGACAACATATGGAAGCTTTACTAAGATTTATCTGCAGCTTTTGCTAGCATCTGGAGACAAACTGGCCACTGATGAACTCTCAGGACCGAAATCATTATAAATTTCACATTTTATTGGTAAATAACACTTTTAATAAAAGCTGAAAATTTGGAGAAAAATTCCCGCTTACAAAACATGCATTATCTTGGAATGTTAAGAGAGATGTTATCCTCAAAATAAAAACAGAGAACGGAGTCAGAGTAAGGAAAATAAATCCAGAGATATTGCTTTAACATCACAGCAAACATATGTTGTAAGAAAGGGTTTGAAAGAGGGCATTACATGTTTACCAAATACTTAGGAAGAATTCATCCCAAGAATGACAGGCAACAGGCAAGAAGTCAGCTGCTCTGACCTGTGCAGTCAAGGATGGAATATCTGAAATGACTGGGAGCCAAGTGTTGATTTCTCAGCAGTGAATGGAAGTGATGAGATGTGATAAGTCCTTGGAAGTGATACAATGGACCTTTTGTTTCATTTAACAGGAAGAAGAGCTCAGATAAGACAGAGAAACTGAGGCCTTAATTTTCCTCAGAGTAAATCTTTCATAAAAGCATTTCTAGTTTGCTGCGTGGGTAGATAGAAGCATGGCAAGAAAAGGGTGAAAATATGCTGTCTTTTGCTGCAAGCAAGTAAATACACTTAGTATTTGTGACTGAAAAACATTAAATCTTGTCTACCCACCTGTACGTTAAAACAAATGTATGAACCACTGTAATAAAGCCACTAGAAATTTATTAAAATATACCTACTGATTCTTTTATCCTTTTAGCTGTAGATATTCATCTGACAATTTGATTGCAATATTTGTTATACCCAACAAAAATCTGAGTAAGTTAACATACGACGCTCAACAGCTTAACTCACAGAATCACAAGTCATCTGTGATTACAGGAATTCTCCATCCCATCTGCTGTGGAAACAACGTTCTTAGGATTTACAGTGGCAAGAATAACGAGGTTTAATTACCTTCCTTTCCTTTCTGCTTTTCAAGCTAACAGGAAGGCATTTGTTTTACACACCAGGTCAGTTCTGTTAATCGCTGCCCTGCCCCACAGCCCTGCTGACATGCCTCCCTCCATCCCAACTCGCTATGACAAGCTGTAAGGGACCACAGCTGGCTGTGGGAACTGACACACTGCAATCTACGGCTTGGAATGCACCTGACGAAAGTACGAAACACGCTCCTGCGTAGAAAGATCAGTTTGGTCTAGAATACGTGAGTTACCTAATGTCTCACTGACATGGGAGGCTTGCCCTTATTGTCCCAAGCACTCCGTGTGATGTACTTGTCCTTTTGAGCTTTCTGAATCTTATGTTCTGGTGAAGGATTTACAGGCTCTCTTGGGGTTTTTTTGTACATGCAGACAACGTCTTCTCACTTGCAAGAATCTCATGTTTAAGGAATCTTATGTTAAAAGAAACACTTTAGAGGATTATCCTGAGCTGTCCTGGGATGGCAGCTAACCAAAGAAGCTTCTTACCAAGAACAAACCTCCTCTTTGCCAGTAGCTCACGTGGAATACATCCTTTCAGTGAAAGTGGGTCTGGGGTACTACGTGAAACAAATAACAGAGACCCCAAGACAGCCAAACCTTCCAGGAAGTGCAATGAGGCCAAAGAGATTGCTGTGTCAGCCTAATGTAACCTTA
The DNA here is from genome assembly GCF_000703405.1 of Apaloderma vittatum. Classification (NCBI taxonomy): domain Eukaryota; kingdom Metazoa; phylum Chordata; class Aves; order Trogoniformes; family Trogonidae; genus Apaloderma; species Apaloderma vittatum. Next base: position 23,953 of record NW_009714613.1, read on the forward strand.
TGCACTAGTTAGGTGGAATTTGTGTTATTTTTGTACCGTAAATACCAGTGCCTTTTGGAAGTTCTCACTGAGCACCCTATGAAGACTAAAGCAACGTCTCCTCCCTCAATAACGGTCTCCTGAGTTTCAAGAGCTCGATTATTGGCAACAAGCGGCGACGGTGAAGAATAAAAAAATCCCCACCCTTGTTTTCGCAGGCCTGCCTTTGTATCGTGGGGCAGAGCCAAGGGAACACTCCTCACTCACCTCTCCTCCGACCTCCGGGTCACGCCGGGACACCGCGAAGTACCACTGCCCCACAGCTCTCCCTCCCTCCCTCCTTCCCGCGGCTGCCCACCCCTTCTCCTTTCCCCTCCGATGCTCCCACCCCGCCCCGGACACTCACCAAGGAGTCGCAGGCCACCAGCACCATGCTGG
>NW_009714614.1:0-2762 GCF_000703405.1 Apaloderma vittatum
TATAAATATACATAAAATATACACATTTTTGGGTTGTGGCATAAAAGCGGCTGATTCGCTTGCTCAGGGTTGCTGGTGCCAACCCAGGAGCCAGAGCTCAGCGTGCAGAGAAGCTCCTGGAGCCACAGGAGGGCTGGAGCAGGGCTCAGGTGAGCCCAGGTGATGACCAGACAGAAGCCGTGACCCACAGTGGCTGCCTGTTTCCCTCACCCTGATAATTAGTAGAACTTACCAACTACAGGCCATAGTTTGAGAGAGTTCAGTCTGAACCCAAACACTAATAAAGCACCGGAGAAAATGCTGCAGGAAACACAAAGTTTGATTGCCAGAGCCATTACATTCATAACCTTTTGAGACACAAGATTAGTTCCACACTGGAACCCCTTAAAAAATCCCTCTGTTTCCTGAGATTTAGTGAAGCACTCAAGTCAGCATTTCTCCACAGGGAAACTCACCACTTAAAAGTACTGGAGTGCCTTTTGACACAAAACACATTGAAATGAAAAAAAAATCACAATTCCACCACGCTTCTCCTTGGTTTACCTACTGGAAAGCTCAGCACATCAGTTTCTCCCACCTGCTATACTGTTTTCCAGGCTGCACAGAAGATGAAGACAACGTGAGATGACTTATGGAGACACTAAATGGGCTCAGACCTCCACTCACGGGCACCTGTGAAACTGAGGTGGATCAGGGCTAGACTCTCAGAGGTGTGAAGTGGAGGCTGGACCTGCTGTCCAAGTGGAGACCCAGAAGATGGAGCAGCCAACTGTGGAGATGCTGAGAGTGCTGCTGACATGTTGATGAGTCCTCCCTTCCCCTGGCCCTCCCTGTGCAGTTTGTATTACGTTCTCCTCACCAGAGAGGAGCTCTAATAAACAGGACACTAGGTCTTACTGTTGGAACACAAATGCCTTCTCCCATCCAAGCTCAAACTCTGTAAGAAGCTCCCCTTCAGCCCCTCTTTGGTCCTACATGAAGCTCAGCCACCCCAGAGCATTCCCTTGGGTTTGACAGGGCTTTTCAGCCACGACTCAACCTGGGATGTCTTGCTCCAGGGAAAACTTCCTTGATCTCCCCCCACAGCTGGGAAGGGGGTGTCACAGGGCAGGGACGTGGCTGCAGGGCTTTGGAGTTGGCATCTTTTGGGTGCTTTTTAAAGAGCAAGACAAAGCCATGGGCAGCTTTCCACTTTCCACAAGGCTTGGCATTTTGCCCCCAGTAAAGCTTTGCTCTTTTCCCTTAAGGCAAACACCAAGAGAAATCGGTATAGAAGCCCAATTTTAAGGCCAATTGAAGAAAACAACCACATTTTCAATGCCGGTGTACAGCAAAGCTCAAAGCTCACAGTTTCTCCTTCCCCAGCAAGGGCTGTGAGAGGCTAAAGCCATTTCTGAAGGATGCTATTTCACTCCTGTAACATCCTGCTGACTTGGTGCCTCTTTATCTTTATGTGACTTTTCCACATGGGAGGATCCCAATGGAGTTATTGAGGAAAAGCTGTGGATTGCCCTTAGATCTATTACTGTGTTGCTTTGGACCTCAAAGGGAAAATCTCCTTAAAACTAGATACTTTGTCCTAGAGACTCAGCCTTTCCATTGCCCTCAATGGCATTTTGGCCTGGAGAAGGGAGTTGATTAATCTTCTCATTTCTCTGACAGGTTCAGCTAAAATGCTTCGAAACCTAGCCATAACTGCTCTGCCTCTGCCAGCCATAGTCTGATGTTGTGAAGATTAATGGTCAAGTTTTGCCAAAAAAAAAAGAGAATGAGACCACGTATTTTAATAGTTTTGGGGATTTTTTGCTTTGCTTCTTTCTTCCTTTTTTTTAATACTTGCCCTTTAAGGCAGTTTCCCCTTGGCTGATAACCAGAGCTCCAGCCCTAAGGTGCCAAAACTGTCTTTTTTTCCATAGAAACCCCTTTTTCCTCCTCACAGTTGCCCTCTGAGAAAAAAAAATACCTCTTCAGAAGGCTGCCATAATCCTTTATAGCAGCAGGGTATGATTTTTCAGACAGAAGATCAAGCATTATTAATCCTGAGGACAAAGAGGAGGAAAGTAGTGCCGTACAAAGCGGCAGGGCTCCTGATTTCCAGTGCCAGCAGAGCGTCCCCAGAGTTGGATGTGACGGGGCTGATGCAGATCACACTGCTTGTCCCTAGAGATGTCCCATCCTGAGCTACTGCTGGCATCCACATGAAGTGGAGCCAACGGAGCCACGCTGGGAGAAAGTTTGGCCACCTGGGAGCAGACTCACTGCATCTAAAACCTGCCTGTGTTTCCCCTGCCAGTCCCATCAACAGACTCTGCTTGGGCAAAACTGCTTCTACACAAGGCTCTGCTGCTCCCCATTAGCCAACGAGTAAGAATACATCCCAACAAATCTCAGCCTATGTGATGCCACAGAGGAGAAAGAGACCGCAGCCAGACAAGGCAGACACGGGGGCATTTGGGCAGCACAGCTGGCTGGACAGGAGGTCTCCATTGCCTCAGCCCTACCTGGAGGAGAAAGTCGAAAAGGGCCAGGCGGCTCCACTCGCCCCGTGGGATGCTGGAGCAGGGAGCACTCCCGGCCATCAGCATTGGGCTGTGGGACCGCAGCATTTCCTGGTACTGCAGCCAACCCAGGGTGCAGGAGTTCTGGTCATTGTTGGCGTCCTCCAGGTGCCAGAGGTCAGGTGCCCACCAAATGATGGGTCGCAGGGAGCCGTCAGTGTAACTGTAGGGTAGGAGGTGGCTGGCGAAGCGCCGGGCCACGGC
>NW_009714614.1:2932-28940 GCF_000703405.1 Apaloderma vittatum
CCGTGGGCTGGGATGCGAGTTTTGAAGACCACCCTGCCACTGGCCAGCAGCTGCATCTTCTGGAGGTCATCATCAGAGAGCCACGGAGGAGTGTTCTCTGCCACCTCCTGCTGCCTCCTCCTTCTCTGGCCAGGAGGCCGGTCCCACTTCAGGCGAGTGGGGGGCACAGGGAGACTTTTGCTGCAGGCTCGTCGCCTGGATAGAAGAGCATCCACCTCCTGCCGGGAACCTGGGGGAGATGATGTTGGCAGAAGCTGGGGAGAATGGTCCAGTGGTGGAGTCAAGTGGGCAAGGGCCAGCAGTGCCAGGGCCAGCAGCAGCCCGAGGGCCACTGGGGTGGGGGGCTTCAGCCCTGTCCTTCGCCACAGCCGCTGGACCTGTGGGGAGGGAAAGGGAGAGAATTACTGGGGGTCCCTATGAGGTGCTATGGCCAAAGACCCCTCGGATCTGTCCGCCACTCCTCCAGTCAGAGCTTTCAATAAGCTTAATGGGGTTTGCTTTAGAGGAGCAGCCTCTCTGCTTGTGTGCTCCCTGGAAAAGGTATTCCCCAAGCACTGTAGCTGGCAACAGGATTTGTGCCAGAAATTAGCTGCAATCCTGTCAGAAGATGGTCATAGCAAGAGCTGACCTGCCACAGACATTGTCATACCTACAGTGGCAATGTACAGGATCACCCCACGGGTGATGAATTCTTTATGATCAAGTATTTTGCTTTAAAGACAAAAGAAATTGAAATTAAATAAAAGAAAAAACAAAAAGGCCAAACCAGAGCAAATTCCTGGCTAGATGCAAATGCTTTTCAGTCTCTAAAAAGTATTTGTCTTCAGACTTCTCTCTGGACACTCTCAGTGGTTCCCATCCTGGTTGCACATTGAATCCATAACCTGGATCCCCATGCCCTTGATCACAGGACATCTCAATGTGTGTCGAGACAAGGCCTCCAGAGCTCTGTCCATCACTGTGTCTAGCAAAAGCAAGGCAGCTCCAACTGCCAGCCTGTATTTAAGAAAGGATGCAAGCTGCTGTATCTGAAACCTAAAATATTTTGATTCCTGGCACCAAGGAATTGCCTTTAGACAGGTACCACCAAGTTTTGATGTATATATCTTTATATACACAGCTTGCTTTCCCCCCTTTTAGTCATACTTTCCACTCCAAAGAGACTTACAAAAATTATATAGGCTGGAAACACAGTTAGGAGCAAATCCTCTGCAAGTCTCCCTTCATTGCAAAGCTCGTACCTTATCTTGGGCCTAAAGGCACCCCATGTGTGCAGTGCTGGGGCTCGCCTGAGCTCCGGTGCTGTACTCGCCCAGGCTCAGGCAGTCTAACACACTTTGAGGGGCTGGAGAGGCAAAAGGCACCTTGACACCATTTCACTGCTGTATAACAGGCGATTCCAAGTGGCTTAAACCCACAGTGGAAGTCAAGGCAACATTCAAGTGGATACATTTTTTTTCGATTATTTCTTTTGGAAGCACAAGTACACCCATGGTAGGCACAGCAGGACAATATACTGCCAAAGAAGGGATGAGAGATTGCTTATAAGATAAAAAGCTTGGGGTGAAAAAAAATAGCTAAAGAGCTAAAATGCTGGGGATTGAAAGCCAGCAGCCAGAATGACTTCCAGAAAGCAGATGGGTGAATATAAGCATTTCCAGCTGTGTCGCTTTTAGGACTGCAGGCTCCCACCAGCTGCCCAGCATGAGTCCTGCCCTGAGAGGAGCTGCCCCAGGCAACCCCACTGCCTGAGCCCCTTCATGAGCTGATCCAGCACTAGGAATTATAGAAAGCATTGGGTTGGAAGGAACATTTAAAGGTCGTCTAGTCTGACCTCCTACCCTAATATACATCAGGTTTTGTGCCCCTCACTGCAGGGAGGCTGCTTCAGATGCCACATCCCTCCCAAAGACACTGCATCAGCCGAGGTGGATAAGAGGACCCACAAAGCCACCGACTTGATACCAGCAACTATGGGTATTTTCCTTCAAGGTGTCCCTCTCAAGGACTGAGCAGATTTGATGCGGCTTATAAGAGCTAGAGATGGTGCATTTGGAGTGATTCAGCCTTATAGCTCTCATTTGATTGTTTGTCTCCCAGAAATACAATGTAGTGCAGCAAAACACATCCACCAGACCAAGTTCTTTGCTCACACGTGGCTTATACTGGCCTCTGCTGGGATCTGGGGCTGTCTGGTGTGGGCTTTCAGGTCCTGCTAGGGGATCACCTGTTTTAACTCTCCCTTAAGGGCCCAGAGTGAAAAGGAGCTAGTCCAGGGTGAGGCTATTCAGAGAGCAATGTCCTTTCCTAGATCACAGTCAGGGCTTGGTAGCAGCAGGACGAGGGGCAATGGTTTTAAACTAGAGCAAGGTAGATTTAGATTAGACATTAGGAAGAAGTTCTTTACTATGAGGGTGGTGAGATATTGGCACGGGTTGCCCAGAGAGGTGGTGGAGGCCCCATCCCTGGAGACATTCAAGGTCAGTCTTGATGGGGCTCTGAGCAACCTGATCTAGTTGAAGATGTCCCTGCCCAGTGCAGGGGGGTTGGACTAGATGACCTTTAAAGGTTCCTTCCAACCCAACACGTTCTATGATTAACTGTCCCAGGCAACATACTACACAATCAAATTATTGCCTCAGGCCCCTTTCCAGGCAGGGGATGGCCTCTGAGCAGCCCTGAGGGAGAGCAGAATTTCTGGCAAGTGGCTGATCGTGATGCTTCCCCGGCCCTCTGCTGCTTGGATGGGAGAAGGATTTGCTGTAGAACCACAGCTAACCCCAACTAGCACATGTACTACCTGAGCTCAGCTACCCAAAACATTCATGTCCTGGATTTCAAGCAAGCCCTACAGCATGCAGACACGTGCTTATTCCCAAGAACCCACAACCCAGGTCTGGCATCCTGAGGGAGTGTTTAGGGGAGGTGTAATGTCTAAATCACAATTTAACCATAGTAAAATATGGCTGTGGCATAAAAGCACTGGATCCTGATATCTTGATATCCTTACTCCTTCCAACTCATTACACCATAAGTGCTTCACAGTCTGTCTCTCCAATCTCAAAGTACATTGAATTAACTGCAATTACATCTATGGACTTAATCCTGATGGACAGGATTAACTGTAAATCTCCACTGCATCCAGCCAAGTTCCCTCCCCAATTCCTTCTTCCCAGGCACTCATCCTGGTGCTTCCCCAGTCCTATCCCTCTGGAAAGACACGCCCCACATTGCTATCAGCAAAACTCACTGTACCCCTCTTCTTCTGCACAGAGGATTTGCGGGGTGATCCACCTTTGGACACTCACACCATCCCTGGGTGTGCATAGAGCCAGGCTGCCAAAAATCTGAGTATCCTGGGAGGGGATAGGGATGTACATGCAGGAGCCATTTGGAGAACCTTGGAAATACTGCAGGAAAAAATCCTTTTTAATCCACATCTGGAGAGCAGTGGATGCCAAATAGATGGCAATGGCTGCTGGGCTTTAATGCCAAGTCAATTCACAGTCCAAGTGGTTAAGGAATCATTTTTGTCCAAACCCACTTTGTCTTCTCCATCAGCAAGCTCAGGTTTGGGCACTGTAAGTTAAAGCTTCATTTCTTTCCCACCCCAAGCCTGAAATATTGTGCTGTGAAGCTCAGCTCCCTTCCCCGGTCCCATTCAGTATTTCCCTGCCACATCAACAACGAAAAGAAAAAAAAGTGCAAGTACAGTCTCTGTGTTATTGCTGGCAGTTGATACTGCAAACTTAATAATAATCTAGACAATAGAACATTTTAGAAATAATGTTGCATTTACAAGCTCAAGCTGAATACTTTTCCAAAGAGACTTTCATTGAGGCCAAACTAAAAAAATGCTGCAGTTTAAGCTATGGCTCTGATTCAGCCTGAAATGCCAACCATACATACAGCTCTGCTTTGCCAGACTGACATCCTGACGGGACAGCACGTCTTCGCTAGGAATTAGGTCCATTTCCTAGAGGGCAACCTACAAGCAAAACCCATAAAAAGGCTTACGAGAGGTACTGTTTGTTCCAGGATGCCAATAAGTAAATTATATCCTTGCTCGTCAGAGGGACATAGACCACAGCCCAGGCTCCCAAAGGCATGGTAGAGAGCCTGTGCAGCCAGGCCACATGGGGATAAAACTTTTTAAGTTGTTTGGGAGGATTTTATCTTTGACATTGTATTCCCGGGATGCTTGAACCTTGGCAGAATTTGAAGAAGAGAAGTATGTTTTCAATTCCTTTTTAAAGTGCATCAAATTGGCTTTGCTAAGCTTGAAAGAAAAGAACAAACTCCAGACTTCCAAGACGGTAAGAAGCAGCCCTAAAACTAGAAAGACGTCATGGAAATATGTGGCCTTTAAAAGGAGGTTTCATCTCTGTTTTCCTCTAGCATCCAGAAGAAGGATCCTGCCCCTGCACTAGCACCACCAGACCCCTCCAGCATCCCAAAGAGGTGACCAAGGGAGCCAGGATGGCTCAGCTATGGCCATGTCCCTCTTGGCTATCTGCCTGCCCCAAGGTCCCAAGCACAGAGGACTTTGCTGAAGGCCACCAGTGAGAAGTTTAAAAGCAGGTATGTGCATTATTTTTGATGCACACTGTGTACGGTGCATTTTGCAGGAGGGTGCAACACACAGAGGTGTACTTACTCTCCCAGCACCGTGCTTGTTGCTCACTTGATGAACCACAAAACCATCTGAGCAGCAGGAGACACAGCCTGCCATGACCATGCTTGGAGGGCAACAGGGAAAAATCTTCTGGCTGCCCCCACCTCCAGGAATGTCTCCAGAGCCTTGTACCCACCACGTGGTGCTTGTATCGGTTCCTGGCAAATTGGGAAGAAGGGCTCAGAGGAGGTACCTCAACCTGATTCAGGAGGGGAACAGCCCCTTTCTTTGGTTTTAACGTGGAATTCTTTCGGTTTGTTGAGGACGTGGCACACAGGGTAAGGTCATGCGGGTACCTATAACCTTGCTGAGGACATGGAAAGAGACAAAGCCCCTCCACCCCCAGAGTGATTGGGCAAGCCCAAGCAGAAGGAAATCTTTGGCAGCATCCGTTATCCATCATTCAAGTGCTTAAGTGCCTTCCTATTTCATCCTGTTCAGGGAAGACAGATGGCTCACAGAGTGGGAGTTTACTAAAGACAGCTATTAAATGATGACTTCCAGCCTCAAAGGTAGCCCGAGATCTGAACTGCTGCCCAGGAGGGTAGGCCTGCTGTGCTCCCCCAGCACATGGGTACAGCACCAGGTCCCACCACCACCCACATCACTATGGGGTGTGAATAATAGGTGGTCCTTCATCCGGCCTTGTGGTACATGGAAGTGGCCATAATTCCTAGCAGACCTGCACCAACTTTGTGTCTGGTGTGGTTTCCGCCAGGGATGCTGGGTTTTTTCCTCCAAAATTAGCTCAGTCGGCTGGAGTGTGGTGCTGATAATACCAAGGTCGTGGGTTCGATCCCCGTTCAGTCCCCATGTGTTGACTTATCTAGTTGAGAGGTGTCTCTGCCCATGACAGGGAGGTTGGATTAGATGATCTCTAAGGTCCCTTCCAGCCTAGGCCATTCTATGATTCTGAAAATGCCCTTCAAGGAGAGACAATCATGACCACACTGTATTGCAGCACCCTGAAAGCCACCCTATTTGGCACCAGCGCAAGGATATGCTAGGCAGGTGGCCCTGCAGTCCCTTTTCCATGCATTGCTCCTTACAAGCAGCTTAGGAAACTCAAGCCAGGCACTATGGGGGTGTGAAGGGGGACAAACCACACACAAGGGAGTCACAGCAAACACTAGGTCCTCTGAAACCCAGGAGATGGAAACCTGATATATTGCCACATGGTGCTGGGTCCTTCCCTTCAGAGTCTACAAAGTCCTCATAGCTGGCACACAAGCCTTCCCAGCGTGTCCAAAACCAAACCAGAAAATGACCAAGTTAAATTTTCTGGGGTGAAGCTTTAAAACATGCTGTACTTTGCTAAATATTAGACAGTCTGCAAAGCTTCTGCCCCATGGGGATGATTTATAGGCTAACTGTAACACGAGCATGCTTTGCACTAGCATGGGACAACAGTCCAGCAGCAGCACAAAGGGGTGAAGTGGTGTTGATACCATTCACTCCAAAACCTGACTTTAAAGGGATGGTGCCAGCGTGCTTCCCCTAACTTCTAAAATAATGTTGCCTTCACATTTCTTCTCAGTTATTGCTACAGCAATATTGGGACAGCAAACTGTAAAAAACTTGAAATCCTGAAGATCTACAGCCTCTCTTTAGTAATAACCTGGCACGCCTTTGACTCCAGGCCCTGTAGCAGCCCGTTGAGGTTTTTGATTCTTGGAAATGAGACATCCCATTTCTTGCTCAAGGTCAACTCACGCAGACCTGTTATTTCTGGTTTTGTGAGGCTCCTCATACCAGAGATGCCCCTCTGCCCTGGCTCTTCTCACACACCCTGCCATCCAAAAGACTATTTTGAACAAAATCTTCAGTCAGTGCTGGAAACTGCTCTGCATAACAAGAAAATCCCAGCAGTTGTGCATAATAATGCCATTCCCATTGCCTTGGTCTGTCCTAGTGGAGTAACAGACCGAACAAGAACAGCCAAAACATGGGCTCATAAAGCCCCCAGCAGCAGCCTGCAAGAGCAGCAAGGCTCCCAACACCCCAAACATCCACTTTAGCATCTTTACAGAGACCCTGGGGCAGGAGAGAGAGGACACCATGAGGGTGATGAATGGCCATCAGCTGGGTGCAGGACACTGCATGACGGGGTTTAGCTGATGTGGTCTAAGGCAGAGCTGCCTCTTGTGCTCAATCTCCTTGTCCAGATCATTGATAAAGATGTTACATAGGAGTGGCCCCAATACTGAGCCCTGGGAAACACCACTTGTGACCAGCCACCAGCTGGATTTAACTCCATTCACCACCACTCTCTGGGCCCAGCCACCTAGACAGTTTTTTACCCAGAGAAGAGTATGCCTGTCCAAGCCATGAGCAGATGGTTTCTCCAGGAGAATGCTGTGGGAAACAGTGTCAAAGGCTTTACTGAAGTCCAGGTAGCTAAGAACCACAGCTTTTTTCTCATTTACTAAATGGGCCACATTGTCATAGACAAGCAGGACCTACCTTTCATAAATCCAAGCTGACTGGCCCTGATCATCTGGTTGTCCTGTACATACTGTGTGATGGCACTCAAGATGATCTGCTCCAGATCAGTGATGACATCCCTAAATCGTGCGATTTTCACTGAGAAAAAGTAAAGATTCATAATTCTTCTTGCTTCCATTGAGCAAATCTTTCAGCTTGAAGGAGGTTAATATTCAACACTGTGAGGGACGAACAGGGTGCTTTTCATCCCAACACTGTACAGTGCAGCTCAAGACCCCTCCAGTTTAATCCCAGAAGTCAACACAAAGCACCACAAAAAAATAAACAGTCTCCAGGATGCCATACTTCTTTTGCTTAAAGTAAGCAAACTAAAAGATTTCAGATGTTTCATCCTTCTCCTGTTTAAGTTCAAAGTCAGGGCTTTTACTGCAGACTCTTGCACTTAGCTGATTCTTCTACTTCTTGGAGACACATCTCCTAAGAGATTGTTGGTTGTCTTTCAGGACATGTCACCAAGACGCACAAGTCTACTACCATTTACATGTGCAGACATGTCCATTACTTTTCACCGCTAAAAGCCTTACATTAACTGGTAGCAACCTGCACCCAAACCATCCAGGTCACTGCAGACCCAAAAGAACACCTCATGTTCACAGGAGACAGCAAGGATCTGAGCAGCCCTGAATGCACGACTTCCTGCTAGCATCACAGGACAAGGGAGGTCCTCCTCGTACCTCCTCTCTGTCTGCTCATTCCTCTAATCTTCACACCTATGTGGGAGAAGCCCAACTTAGAAATCCTGGCAGGGACATCAAGAAGGGAGAGGGAGAGCAGTGGTTTGGGGTAGACATTGCTCCCTCGCTCTCCTCACTGCTGTGCAGAATCCCACAAGGTTTCCGTTATCCCTCTCCCCTTGCCCTGGTTTCTTGGCCAACCAGTTGCACTCAGCTCCAGAGGTTTCCGAGCAGCTTTCCCATCTGCCTGCTGAAACAGCAAGACGGGGGCCCCCTTTCCCGGCGAAATAGATGTGGCTTGCCTTTGTGCAACATCTGTGCCTCGTGCCCCCATTCATTTTGAACAGTCTTGCCTTTGTTTGTGAGGGGTTGCACAGGGGATGCTTTGGAGGAGGGCAGCAGCCTGTGGCCCACAGGCTGAACTCCTTCCCTTCAAGTCTCACACACAAACTGCCTCAAAATGCCTGGGTTTCTTCTGGTGAAAAACAATGCGCTTTGTTCCCCATGGCATTCTGGAGTCGACAGTTCTGCTCCTCAGTGTTTCAATTCCAACTGCAGCCAGTGGCTCATACCGACTATTCCTGTGGGATTCCCAAAGCCAGGGAATTAAAAGCTGGAAGCTGGGACCCACCACGGATCCTCTTCCTCACACTCATCCTCACCTCAGTGGCTTCTCTTGCTGTGTCTCTGGGCTGCTCACCAGCTCTAACTTAGCATCATCAGCCGGGTTGCACCACTTCACCTCTACGCACAACAGCAGCAAAGAGCAGAAGTGCTAGAAAACCACATCTTTTTTTGCAACATATTCGGAGCTGCATTTAATATAGGGAGGACTACATTAAAATGAAACCAAATTTTATTTCCTCTTGCTCTTGACAAGTTTACTGATCCTGCTGATGAGTACCTGAAAAGCCACTAAAAGTCTCATAAGCATTTTGGCACTCAGTTCTGTTTTATTTATTGGGGGTCACAGTTTTTTTCTGTGTGTTGGCAAGGAGGGATTTTGATCCACTTATTTTCAGTTTTCATTTCTAACTGGAGGACCAGAACTGGGGAACTGGAGTGTTTGCTCAGTGCCCAGTGGAGGCTCACAAAACCTGCTTTGTGGTGCTGGCAAGGGGCAGCGCTGGATTCCCTTGCTGGCAGAGATTGCCCAAGTTGGCCAGTTGGGTTTCCCTGAGCTGGCTGTCAGGTTTTTTCCCTTCCTGGACAGCAGGAAAGCACATTCATGGAATTCCAAAGGGGAGGGAAGAGGAGGACAGTGGGGCCTTTCAGCCCTATGGGCTTTCTTCGAAACAGAATTGTTCATACAAACCCTGGCCTCAGCTGCAGAAAGGTAGCCCTGTTCTTCTCTGTTTAAGCCATCACTTAAAGATAAAAAAAAGGGGAAGAAAGCTGCTTGCGACTTGGCTCTGAGCGTCACCTGTGTTGTGCAGACCCTGTCCTGAGCAAAGCCTGCCAGCAGCCACGCTTCAGTTCACCTCTTCTCCCAGAGAACCCCATGGGGTGAGCAAGCGAGCAAATGAGCAAATACAGTACAAGCCCTGATGAGGCCCAGCTCCCAAAAAAGGGGCTTTTCCTTCAGGGTAAGGCAAATAGCTACAGGCAGCCTGGAGTTATGGACTGTTTGAAACAGAAGGGGTAATTAAGGCATTTGGCATCTATGGCAGAGGATTAATAAAGTGTAATCAGTCCCTCTAACTTAGACTGACTTATACGAGGTGAACGACAGAGCAGTTGGAAACTACTCGCTGGCAGATTTTGAAACCAGAATAAAGAAGATGTTTCTGTTATGCAGTCATCCCCCAGCACTCGCTGCTCTGGCAGGTTGGGCACGTACAGCAGCCAGATCCAACAGCAGCTGGCTGCAAGCACGCTCTCCATACTAAAAGCAAAACTCACAGCCAGGATCTCTCTGGCTTTCTGCAAGTGGTCACCTTCCTAGTGATTTTGAAAGAAGTTAAAAATTGTCTTGAGTATTTTGCTTAAGGTTTCACTGCAAATGAAGCAACAAGACAATCAGCTTAGGGCACACACAGTCTGAATTTATTTCTCATGACCATCCCTACCCTGCCTCCAGGTGCCCAGAGCAAACCCAGATTGTGGGTGGAATCAAAGCAACCAATACAAGAGTTCACAAAGTGGAAAGGACTGCAGAAGGAGAGCTTCCCGCACCAAGGCTAAATGGAAATCCCAGCAAAAACTCTTGTGGGGGATACAGCACTAGGTACCTGGCACAAGCTATAGACTCCTTGAAAGGTTTCATAATGAAAGCTTGTACAGGAAAGCGTTACTGTGCATGAAAGGCTGGTGCAGGGAGAGCTGCCTTGTTTTTTTCTTTGACAAGGAGAACTTATCTCTGACACCAAAAGGAGTGCTAAGAGCCCCAACCTTGGCTATTTTTCCTGCTCCTGAAGTTCATTAAGAAACTCAAATGCAATGTCTATGTATGGAAAGCACAAAGCACTACATCAGTACCCCCCATACACACACACACACACACACACACAAACAGTAGCACACCCTGGTTAAGTCTGGCATGGCCCACTACTCCCAGAGGTACTTCGAGTCATCACCATGCTCTCAAGGACATAAAAACATTTCAGTGACACAAGTGACACCAAAGCACCGTTGCTGGCAGCAGCACCAGGTGCTTCCTCAGCTCACACATCACACATGTTTGCAAACCCTGCCAGACATGAGATTTGCAAGGGCTGAGGTGGCAGAGCAGAGACAGAGCCCCCTTCCCGGTTCAAATTCCATGGGATGATGCCCCAGCTTTCCTTTGGTGGGATAGCGGTAACGAGGAGCGATAAGTGGCCCCATCCCAGCTCAGTTGGCGTGTGCTTGCTCAGATGGATCTGGAAACCAAAGTGCTAAAACTGGAAGACATGAAGACCATGCTAAGGTTTGGAATGTTCCACGGATGCAGAGAAATCTGCTAACGCTGCGGAAACACAACATCTCTTGGGGAGGGAAGTTTTCCCTCGCCAAGCTGACTGGTTTTGAGACTTTTTTATGAGAACGCTGTGCTTTGTGGGGACTAAATGGAAAGCATGGAGGGACTCTTTGTGTTCTCCAAGTCCATCTGCACTTTACTGCCTTTGCCCCATACTCCTCCTCTACCTGAAGCAATATGACCCAGGCTCTTTAAAAAGGTGAATTTCACCTCTTTGGATGACATCAGTGCATTTAGCTACAAGCAGCTTCAGGTTGCCTTTACAGGCATTCTTATGATCTGCTTTGTCCACTCCTAGGGCTATTTAGGATAGAAACATGTTGAAGAGGGTCTGTGTCTTTCTTGCCTTATCCTCTGAGGGGTCCTGCTGGGCTTGCACCCAGGATAGAGACAGCTAGGGCATGGCCTTGCACCTCATCCCGTAGGGTTGTTGTCCCTGAGTAGACCTCAGCATCACTTCCCACCACCAGCTTAGGAAGAAAACCCCTAAATCCTACCATGTCTCACACCACTGGCTGACGTGCTCCTCCTCGTGTGCTTCACCAGTTCAGGCAACACAGCACAGGGTCACCTCCTGAGCCAGGCACCAGTCGCCCGCAGTGCTTCCGTGCAAAACCAGGAACACCCACAAAATACAAAATTGGGGAAAAAAACCCAGCAACGATAAAAAAAATAATAATTCTCCAGCGACTAATCGGCCAACCTCCTCTCCCCGAGCCATTAACCGGGGCTGGGGGCTGTCATTCAGGAGTCATTCAGCCGCTCAGGCTCTCCGCAGTCCTTGAGGGTCGGCTCTGCATTGCCAGAGGCTGCTGGTGCCTGCCGCGATGTGCGGTGGGTGCCTCCAGCTCCCTCCGGGGCACCCTTCAAACTTCAGCTGCCAGTTTTCAAACTCTGCCTCATCCCAGTCCCACCTCCCAGTTGGGAGGGATCGGAGCGGGTGGGAAGGGGGAAACAGGCATTCGAAGAGTCTCTTTTTCACAATAAAAGCCCTTCTTGCTGCTTTTTTCCGCTTTTTTTGCTTTGTTTTTTGTTTCTCTCTTTTTTTTTTTTTTTTTTTTTTTTTAATAGCGAAGGCTGAATTGAGCCAGGAGGCACAGGTAAAGGAGGCTGAAGACACACCTGCTCTTCCCAAGCTCCTGGTGACCTCGGTGCCAGGCAAGCAGAGAGATAGAAAGAGCCCCAGGGACGACATCGTCCCCAGAGCCAGGAAAGCGAACCTCAAGTCTGCTCACAGGTGCCTGAGAAAATGCCCTTTGTGGATTTTTATTAACTTTGCTTGGCCTTTCAGTAACAGCCCAGCAAGGAGCTGTGCCACACCAGCACCTGGAGTGGCTGCAGCCCCAGGAGAAGATTTCTTATCCACTTAAAAGGCATTAATGTGTTAAAAGTGGGTTTTGGGTTGGATTTTTATTAACTTTGCTTGGCCTTTCAGTAACAGCCCAGCAAGGAGCTGTGCCACACCAGCACCTGGAGTGGCTGCAGCCCCAGGAGAAGATTTCTTATCCACTTAAAAGGCATTAATGTGTTAAAAGTGGGTTTGGGGTGCTCAGGTACCTGCTTTTCTCCAGCTGAAGTGCCCAAATGCTGCCAGGAGAGGGGTGACCCCAGGGGCTGGGGGAAGGAGACCCTCACACCCCGCAGTGCCCCATGGCAGGGCCGCAGTGGGGTGAGCCCTGCAGCACCCAGCCAATGCAGCTGCACTTTTTTGTATTCTTTACCGATGCTTGCATTTTGAGTAGTCCAACAAAGGTACAGTACAAACTATTGTGTGTGACACTGAAGATTTGGTAGTCTGGAAAGAGGAGAGGGTGGGGCTTAGGGAGAGTTGACCAAGGTAGCATGGGAGGGCAGTGGCAGAGCCTTGGAGGAAGCTCCTGCATCCCCAACCCCTGCTCTAGCTCACTGACCACGCATGGTCCTACAGTAACATTTCAAATGACCTGCCTAAGCAACAACTGCAGTGTGATGCTCTGCCCAGCAGACACTTCTGCCAGTCACACTGCGTCAGTTCCTTCACACCCCTTGGTTAATTGAGCACTTTTACTTTTTATATGATATGCCTCGCAACACATTTTGTTGCTACTCAGAACTATAGCTAAGAAAAGTGGATTGAAAGTTACACACAAAAGCAATGAGTTTGATTTTAGCTTCAGCATATACCCCTCCAAAACACCCTTGTGTGGGAGAAAGGAATGGAAAAAAACTCCCATTACTGCTGCTGACCTCGCTGCCTCCCTGGCTGTCCTGGGCAGTCTTGAATATGTTACAACATTTTCCTTTAGGCCAGTCTGCTGGGGCAGCTAATAACCCAATATTTCTAATATAATTAGTCAGTATTAGGTAATTGGCAATGACCTAGTGTTAGCTTCGGGGCAAAGTCGGACCAAGCTTGTGGCTGTTGGGAAGGTGCAACTGAGTGCCGGAGGGGAGATATGCAGGGACCCTGAGGCTGAACCCCTCCGTGTCTCAATTCATTGGTGTCGCCTCATTTCAAAAGTATTTGCTTTCATCTCCCTTTCTTAGTTTTAAAATTATTCAATTTATATGCAATTTTCTGTCAAAATTATTCCTGTCAATGCAGCAGCGTTGCGAGCCTTGACTGACAGGCCAAGCGCTCTGGCAGATCTCTCCAGCTTGCCTCTCCATGCAAATAACCAGTTAAAATGCACACCTGATACTTGAGGAATTAGCCATGAGAAACAGGCATGCACAGCTGCTGTGAGAGGCAGATTTAAGGGATCAGTGGCCGAACCGGTATGATAAACCCACCAAGCCTTAAAACAAACGCTCCGATCTTGGCATTTTGAAATTTCAGTTTGATTTCTGCTCCCTTCCTTCTGGAGAAGTTTTTTTTATTATGTTCACAGCACAAAAAAGCAGATTAAAAACACAGCAAGACCTGAGAACCAAGTGTATTATGAACCCATTTCCTAAGGAGGTTCCCCAAGCCCATATGGCCATACCTACGTGGGACCTGAATTGGGTAGTCCTGAGCCTGCCAGCACAGTCCCAGCCCCAATCGGTAGTATCCCTGCTACTTAATTCTGGGCAGTTTGTGATTACCTGGGTAGTGGAAACTTCCTTCTCTCTTTTTTTTTAATTTCCTGCCCCCTGACCACCTCTTCTCATGTCTCACAGGCGTGCCTACAGCTTGAAATACAGCTTGCTTGCTCACACATAGATTTACCTGAGGTTTCCCTGATTTTAGCTAAGGCCAGTCCTTCAACCAGACTGATGCCACCTCTGTATGATAAGGGATGATCCCCACTCCAGGAAACTTCTATGTGGTACAAAGGGAGACAGAAGAGAGCAGGAAGGTGAGACTGATCCCAGCTTACAGGCAAAATACAAGCCTGCAATACAGTCAGGTCTCATGTTAAGGTCTCAGGCAAGATGACCTATCATTTCCAGTATCAAAGATCTGCCAAGCCTGCTCCCTCTTGTCTGGCATTTACCAGAATGGGGGGCTCCCCTAAGGCTCATGCTAGACCATACAGATAGTTTATGAATTTGCTGATATCACCGGGCAGATTCACTTTAGCCAGGAACAAGTACTTTGAAGTAGGAGAGCTGAGACCTTCCCTTGAGGGAAACGCAGTAGCAGGACAGAGCCCAAGGAAACCAATGGAGAGCAAAGGTGGCCGTGGATGCTAGTGTACCCACAGCAGCACAGGGACCTCTGTGCTCCCAAAAATGTCACCACTATACACATGAGCAAAAGCTTCTGGTATAATTCTGCCTCCATTTCATAAACTGACTCACCTTTCCCCTAACTTGTCCTCACAGAGAAATATTTGTTGCAAAAGGATGGAAATATGCTGATTGGTTGTTTTTTCCTCCCAGAAATATTTTTTCTTTCTCTTTTAGTCCCAGTGGACCTACGTTCACCTCTCCATTGGGAGCTAAAGACAGGCTGCAGAGAGGGCACAGATTTCAAGAGCTGACAAGGAACAGAAAGCTATTCTGCCTCTAAGAAAGTAAAGTTAAAGGGCTTATTTTCTTCCTTTTAGAAAAGTGTGAGGCTCTAATGGGTTTGAGAGACTATGAATATGACTTTCCACACATGCCAAGATAATTATAAGCTTGAATGGACTTCTGAGACCCAAACTCTACCCCGATAAATCACTATCTATCAACTACTGATTACAAATGAGCTGCTCAGAAAGATTTCAAATTTCTCTTCTTTTACCCTCTATCTCTTATATCTGTTGGTAATGGGCCTCAAAACTTTACTAAGGAATAGGCTATAGAGGAAAACCTGACACTTCAGCCTTCCTGTGCAAAAGCTGTGAAAAAGATGGGAAATTAAGGCTATAAGGATTGAGCAGAATGGGGAGACGGAGGAGCTCCCATTCAGCGCTGTGGCTGCAAGTCTGGTCCTGGGATGTGGAGAAGATTAGCTGCAAAACAAAGTTTTGCATTTGGTTTTGGAGCATCATGCATTCCCATGCTCCACTTCCCCAGCTACTGTCCCTAAAGGGGACAAGCCCCAAGTCACTAAGGTAGAGAAAATGCTGAATGTGGGTTATTTCTTTCAATGGTGGCAACAGACTTTTGTCTTTCAGGTTTTCTTCATTTTTCCTATGAAATTAATTCCATCTAGGTCACTTACAGAATGCACAGAGTTTTCGTAAACACAATGAAGAAATTGCACACCCCCAATATGATAATTGGAGTAAATTAATGCTGCCAGGATGCTTTCGTCACCATTTGTGTGACTCAAGACAAAAAGCAAGGGGTCACATCCTGAAAGGAGAGAAATCCTTTATGAGCAGCATTTAAGATGCCAGAGAAAACAGTAACATCTGCAGAGGAACAACACGTTCCCTGAGCATGTGGGCTTTATGCCTCCCACAAATACCTATTGTATCCTCCTTGCTATAATGACTCAAACACAAATATATGGAGAAAGAGACAAAGAGTTATTGAGTCCTTCAGAGGAGATCACTCATTCCTCTGGTTTACATTTTAGACAAACACTAGAAACTGAATTGCTTGTCAGACTGAAGCATATTTTTTGCAGGATATGAACTGTGATGATTCAAATGAGTTAAGGTTTCCTTTTAATTTTTTTATTTCTCAGGGCTATTTTAAAAGCTCTCCCATCTTCACCAATAAATTGTTCTTACCACCCATGCCCCATGGTCAAGAGATTTACTGTGTTATTAGAGAAGCAATCATTTCCTAGCCTGCTTCCCCAGGAAAAGGCAGCTTTTATGATCACTTCATGACACTAAGGATCTCTTCAGCCTCCATCCTCCACCAGCTTCTGGAAACAACTGAACTTCAGCTTTGTGTGAGAGTGGACAGTCACTGAGAGCCCGCCCATGTCATGACAAGCCAAGTCCATGGGAGACGGCAAACCCACTGGGGTGGCACAACATGGGTGCCCTGTAGGGCTCAGCCTTCAGCCACGTGCCTGTAGGAGACATGTTTCCCTCAGTTCCCCCCTGCCAGCAGCTGCTGTAACAACTTGAGCTTTGACATTGAGTTTCCATCTGTATCTCATCCTAAACACTTCTGTCCTCTTCATCTTTCCCAAGGCAGAGACCCCCATTCTTTCAGCAAAAGCCTTATCTTTTCTTCCTCTCCCCTTCTCCTTTCTAGACAGAAATCGCAGCACTCAGATGAATCAGAAACACCATTTTCTTGGACTGTTACAATTAGATTTAGATCTCCACTATTTACTATTCCACTAATCCCACGCCATCTGCAAACTTTACTAGCAAATAAATGTGTGCATGTGTCTGTGTATCTTTAACTTGGTCACTGTTTAAAAATACTGGGTGTTGGATGAAGAACAAGCGTAAAAAAGCTTTAGCACTGATGTCTCTTTTTGAGATCTGTTGTTGAGGCAGTTTCTCATCTAATATGTAAAGCAGTCCCCCTAAATGATTTTTTAAATGGCATATGGTGCTGCGCCCGTTGCCGTGGAGACACACAAATGTGCCCTGCCAGCACAGATGCCATGGTCTGCTCAGAGATGTTAACAAGTTTGTCTGACCAGGAAAACACAGTACCTAGCAATTGTTACACTCCTTGTTCCTTCTTGATAAAAGACTTTGTTTAGCCATCCACTCGTGCTATCACATTCGTAGGAGGTGGCTAGGAAAAGCCACAGACAAGCCTGGGAAAACTCCACTGGAAACCATTGTGTAGCATCACAGGAGAAAATAATCCTCAACAGGTGCAATAACTGAATTATTTGGGCTAAGAATTAGCATTGGTGGTTCATAGAGCTGCTCAGCTTATTCCCTTGGTATCGTGAGTCAGAGCTGTCCAAGCTCATCTTGCTCAGGAGGTGCTTTCCTGCACCATCCACAGCCCTGTATGATGTATGTATGTATGATGCCAGGCAGGAGCACAGAGTGATCCACATTAACACGACTGGAGTGGTTTGCACTGGTGCCTCATGCCTTGGCTCCCCACAGAACGTGACTGTGGCTCTCTCCGAGACCTTCCAGAGACAGAAAACTCACTTCCTACCTCTGCACATGAACAGGTCAGACGCTGGGGACAGAGCCTGTGCTCCTGGGTTCACTGAGGACATACTGGTGTCCAAGCCCAGGGAGCATCAAGCTAAGATATTACTTAATTTCCCTTGGAGCATCTCAGCAAACCACCAGCTCAAACCTCTAGGACTGGACAAAAACAGGAGGAAAAATAAACAGAAGATGATGCACAGAACATTTCTCCCTCAAAAAAAAAAAAAAAGAGACTGAAAACAAGACAGAAGCAACCTTTTTCTTTTCCTAGAAGGATTTATTGAGTCCACAAAGATATCGCATTGGCTGTTTGTATACCTTTGCACTGGGAAAACTCCTCTTTTACCATGACAGCAGGCTGGGAGAAAATGTATGCATTAACACAAGAAGTTATCATGCAGTATTCAATCCAAAAGCTTCGAATTGTGACTACTGAAAATAGGGTCTGACCAATGTACGTGCTCATGAATCTTTCCTGACAGTCCTGCAGCTACAGAAGTGAGAAGTGGGGTCTCCTGATTATAAATCAGCCATGAATAAATTCAGGTTGAGTATCAGAAAGTTCCTAATAAACAGAGGAATTAAGCTCTGGAAATTTTCAGACAGCAGAGGGAGTGGTCTGGTAACCTCTGTCATATCCCTATGGAGCAGTGTAGGAGAGGAGAGGGGAAATCTTGAAGGCCTGGAGCATTCATCCTGTACAAGCACCTAGGGATTTCTTCCTATCATGTCCTAATGATACAAAGCAATAGCCCTGTAGCTGAGGTCCATACAGGCTTTGAGTAGAACCAAGTCCCAGACAGCCAGGAAGAAAAGTCTGATTGCCAGGGCCTGTCCTGCTCCAGTCTGTAGGTCCTGTTCCAAGGACCACAATGACATCAAATATCCTGCCTGAGCAGTGATCCAGGTCTGTTGGCAGTGCCTGTGACCCTGGGCACCCTCATCCTGTGGCATGGCACTGGGACTTCCTTCTGCCTGCTCTCTGAAATTTTCTGTAGGATTCTAGAGAGCAGTTGGCACCGTGCAGCATGGGGATGCTTTTCACAGAATCACGGATTTATTGAAGCTGGAAAAGACCTCTGAGATCATCAAGTCCAGTCTATGAACCAGCACCACCACATTGGCCAGACCACAGCACTGAGTGCCACATCCAGCTTCTCCTTAAAAACCTCCAGGGACGGTGACTCCACCACTTCCCTGGGCAGTGCATCCCAGTGCCTGAGCACCCTCTGTGTGAGCAAAGGCTTCCTGATATCTAACCTAAACCTTTCTCGATGCAGTTTCAGGCCATGAACTCTCGTCCTGTCACTGGTTGCTTGGGAGAAAAGCCCAACCCCCACCTGACTACAACCTCCCTTCAGGCAGTTGTAGAGAGTGAGAAGGTGTCCCCCAAGTCTCCTCTTCTCCAGGCTAAAAAAAACCAGCTCCCTCATCCTCTCTTTATAAGACTTTTAAGTCTTGCAGTGGAATAACTGTCCTATGACACAATTTCCCATGTTGACATTTAATGACAACTCTGACAGTCCCTCAAATACCCAGTCATGACACTCTGAAGGAGGACACACTGTAACTCACCTCCTTTCCATGCACTCTTCTGTGAAATAAGTTTCTCAGCTTCATCTCCAAGCTTACTTACAGCTGTCAAGGGTGTCTGCCTTGTATCATGATGGGGCTGAATAGTAGCTCTTGTCTCAAATACTTGTTAGTCCTCATAGTAGGAGACTGGTTTAAAATGCTGAGTAGCAGTTTTCTACACAGTGATAATGAATTTCTGGAATATGTTACCACAGGATTGTAAGGGAGGGAGGTAGTGTGAACACACTCGAAAGACTGAACAAATTAATGGACAGTAGGTCTAAAAGAGATACTAAGAGGAATAGGCAGGGGCGTATCCTCTAGCATCCCTAATCCTGCTATTGTAGATGCTGGGCAAGTGCAAGGGAAGGGACCAGAGTCACATCCTCTTCCAGCACAGCATCTCCCATCGGCAGCATCGGAGACCCAGGCTGGGTTAGATGAACCACTGGTCTAACCTAGCAGACCTTATGCTCCCAGTGAATCTGTCAGTAAAGTCCAGTGCAGTTCAGTGTCAACGCGAAAGGTTAGTGCAGCCACAACCGAGTGGCCGTTCCTACCTGTCAACTGATTTATCCATGCCTTTGCCTTCTGAAGAGCGACTCAAAACTGCCTGGTGAGGAAAGGGGACTGCGGGGCGCAGAGGGAGCCAGAGGACCACACCGCTGTGCCATAACAGGGACACTGTGTGACCATCCTTCATTCCAAGGTAATATTCAGGTGGCTGCGAATCAATGAAGCCTGCATACACCTGAGATAAGGACCCACATGCACTGCCAACAGTAGCAGCTTGCCAGCCTCCCCCTGGACTTTGGAAAAGCGCTTCAAGCAACCAGAGCAAAAATTATGCCACTTTCAGCAAGTCAGACTTAATTCACTTCATTATGCCATAAATTCTCTGAATTTTTTTCCCATTCTCCACAGGACTTCCAGGATGAGCGGAGACTCACAATGTGCAATGCAATGAGACAAGCGGTAGAAATAAAAGATAAATGACCAAAAAAATTTTTTTAATCCCTGTAAAGTTATTTGGGGGCTCCAGGAAGCAAGAGAAGGAAGAAGGAAAAAGCTCACAAGCCTATTTCCCCCATCCTTCATTTACATCACCTCTATATAGCATCTGACTGCAATAATACAGCTAGCAATGGTCCCTTCTGTTTCATGGCTTTTGTAAATACGAGGTTCAAAGAGTAGCTCTAAAGTCTTGGCTGCTGATTTATTGCGAAAAATATTCAGATGTTGTGCCCTCTCACTGTGTCCTTACTTAAAGCTCTGGCTGCTATCAAAGATATTATTCTTCCATGCTATTTAAATATGAACATTATTACTTATTGTTTTCAGACACATCAATGTGGGCTGAGGGAAAGGATAGAAAATATACAGAGCTGTAAACATTTGAGAGGCACTACAAGTGAAGTAGGACAAAATAAACAGAGAGAATTCAGCTGTAGAGTGGAACAGATTTGCCACAAGACCATGGTCAGCACCAGTGGCACAGAAGTGGTTCAGAAGAGACAGTACAATCTACTGTTAACATACAAGTAACTGCAAAACCAAATTACATGAAAATGCAATGCCAAGCAAACCTCAGCTGAAGGACAGCCTGAATACTAGTATTTGAAAATCAGAAGGATCAGTAAATTCAAAGATTCCTGTTGCAGATCTATTATGTCTCCAAAACTGAAACACATTAAGATGCCAAACACAGCAACAGACATGTTTAGAAAAGAAGAAAAAGCACTTAAATATTGCCTTTTTTGAGGAAGAGATACACATCACCAGTGAATCACTCATCCCAAATCTGCACTTGGTCCACAATAACAGCAGATTTTATATTTTTTAGATACAGATTATCCTAAAAGATCCAATCCCGCTCCTGGAATCATGTCTCCCACATTTTGCAGCACAGAGATTAGGACTGGATTTGCCCACTGCTGCTCTCAGTTTAGGAAGTAGAGCTCATCTCAGTAGTCAGCTGGGATAGAATCCGTTCTCTGCTCTTCCTCCAGCAAGGCCCCTACATAATCTGTGTGAAAAAGGCTGAGAAAATAAATCCTAGGGCTTCACTTTAAGCTTTCTAAACAGCAGATCCTTTTCTTTACACTCAGCTCCACAAAGCAAATTAGTGAGGTATATCCTGAGTCCAGCAAAGTATATCCTGGTCAACTGTAACGGCAAAATAAATAGAGAATAAGCATGTCCATTGCTCTCAAACGTTTGTGCCATTCCCTTTGTCTGGCAGTGTTCCTCACACAAAAAGGCAGCAGTTGCTCGGTTTGGGCAAGTCTCGGGAACAACCTTGTGAAGAGCCAACATCGCCACCGCGTGGTAACCTTCAGAAACAAACCCGCGCTTCCGCAGCTTTCCGTATCCCCCGTAGCTTTCAGAGAGACAAATCAGTTTCACAGGTAACACAGCACCCGTGGACCGCAAGGAATGTGGACTACCAAGGATGGAACGCTGCAAGAAGTTTCAGAGAGGTGCCAGGAGTTGCCAGGAGCACCAGATGCTGCTCATGCAGAACATGCTGTCAGAAATACAGTGCACATACCAAACATTCCACCGCTTTTCCCCTTTCCTCCAAGCTGTAGGAAAACGGTACTTTTACAGCAGCTCTTGATGGCAGACATGGCATTCCAGAGCCAAGCTTTCCTCTGAGGCACGTTAACACCCTCTTTTCCTAACATCGCCTCGCTCTTACACAGCACATCGCTCTCCATGCCCTCGCACGGGCAGACACGGCTCAGCCGCAGGCAGCCCGCCCGCCCTCTTGGCATGTTCCATCATGATTGAAGACACTTAGATCTTCTCTGCAGACACTTTTACCAGTTATTCCTAGTGTGAGCTTAATAGAAGTACATAAAAAATCCCACAAAAAACCCTAAGAACAACTCTTTCACCTTGAAGGACCTCTTGCTTGATATACCTTTCAAGTTAAGATTCAGAGCAGACAGATTTAACAACTCTAAAATCCAATCTGAAATTAAGATCTCAGGATGCCTGAACACAGATTTTAATTTGCAGAATTTCTGATTATTTTTTTCTTAGCTGTTAAATCCATTCAAATCAACCATGTGCTTGAAACTCAACTTCCAAAGGCATAAAAATAGCCTGAAACAACATTATTTAAAGTGTTAAGCATGCAGATGCCCAATTCTGGCTGAAATAAGCAACACTAAGCCACATCACTACTCCAAAGCATGTGTTTATCAGTATATTTACCAATACGTATTTGATAATATATTTAAAGGTCTTACAAACTTAATTTTCCAAAATATATATTCTCTCTCCTCCATTTTATATTTGACTGTAAAAGTAATTTGCTTTTTAAATCTGACTTCTACGTGAACATAATCTATCCCCTGCCAACCAACTACACAGGAGAAAACACGGGAAAATATGGATGCTGAGACTAGTACTTAAATATTATAAGGCAAAGACTAAATCAAACACTTTGGTGTTTCAGGTGGATGAAGTAATTTTTAGGTCATGACCTCTTTTACTTAATAGTTTTGATTAAGTAGGAATTATATTCTGCATAGTTTAAGGAACTGTAATTAGGCTCAGGTTTTGACATAAACTACTAACTTTAAACATTCTGAAAGACAAGCACGCTCAAGCACAACTCACAGATTTCCATATAGTTAGTACATCACTTATTATTGTCAGGAGAACTGTGCTGTCAGACATGTGAAGTCTCCTCCAAGTATTTCAGGTCACTACTTAAAAACAGGTCGGGTCTTTTTTAGAAAATATGCAGTAACTTACAGCGTACGAACAATTTGTCAGGCTTTCAAACGCTGACAATTCTAACCAGAACACATACTTTCAGTTCATGCCTTAATTTATACAGGAAAACAAAGTGTATTTTATTTCTCATCTTCCAGATTCAAGACTGTGCAAGCAATTTTGTTCATTCTCGACCATTTCAATAGCAGACTGCTTTAAAATGTCTGGAACTGACATTACCTTGGGAAACACTAATAAACAATAACCATTAAAATAAATGAGACAGATAATTCTTGGTCAGAAGCAAAAGTAAACTTATAATTAAAATTAAAGTCGGGTGTTTCAACCAGCTGTTAATTTTAAAGAATAGGAACAAGGACACAAAGTCGCATGTAACCAGAAGGTCATTTTATTTCTGCGCCTTTGGCGCCTTCTCCAATTTTGGTGCCTTCTCAGATTTTGGCGCCTTCTCCTTCTTTGGCGCCTTCTCCTTCTTCGGCACTTTTTCTGTCTTTGGCGCCTTCTCCGTCTTCTTGCCTTTATTAGAAGCCATTTTCTGGAGCTTTTTCATTTCATGCTTGATGATTCTGTTCCTCTGTAAAAAAGGAACATGCATACTATTCATCAGAATGAGAACAGCAACAGCTCAAATATTACACCTTAATTTAAATTCCAAGCTTACATATTCTGCCCTTTCTGATAATCACCCTTTGCTAACCCACTGCACTTAAATCACGTAGTCAAAAGATTTGCCATGTATTACGTTTACAAGGTCAAATTCCACCTAAAACTGTTCCAATCTACCAAGCAGAAAACATGACTCTGGCTGGTAACATGGGCACCCCAATATATTTCACATGTGAAGACTTTCATTATGCAATCAAATACTAACACCAAGAACATCTGATTTCATCAGCAGGTAATTCCTTCCTCAGCTGTAACTTAGAAGACTAACACAGAGATCACATGTTCAAGTTCGATCAAGTCCTGAAGACAAAGCAGTGGCCAGTGAGATAAGAAAAAATTTAAGGTGTTCACATGCTTTTTGTCATTCCATATCCCAGCCAGCTATAAAAGGCTACTAACATCTGTCTGTACGTGACTCTAAAGCAAAAGCCACAAGAATTAACCCCACGAGGAAGCGATGCTCAAACACTTACCATTCTCTTTGCTTTCATAACCTTGTAGCGATCAAAGTCAGTCATTTTGGCTTTCTGTTGGAAAAGAAGCAGTCATGATACTCTATACAAGTAGAAAAAGTAACCTGCTCCAAAGCATTCCACAAGTAATTCTGATCACCTCTCAACTAGGTTTAGCTGCACATATAAAACTAGTTTGTTACTTAAGGCTTTTGTTAGGAAATGATGGTGCATGAACAAAAATGGTTATAGAAATTACTGAGTAAAATCACATTTACTGTTAGAATACAAGAAGCTGATAGGTAGAAACTTCTAAGAACCTGTGCCTTGTCTATCTTTACTTCAGCCTACAACTGAATATACAGTTTATTAGACTGCACCTAATTTTAATCAGCAGAAGCTTGTATTACTCATCCCTTGACAAACTGTACCTTTTCTCGGGCTTCGATCTTCTTTGCCCATCTTGTTGCTGCCCATTTTTCATTTATATTTTCCTTCTCCCAGGCAACTCGTACACACTTTTGACGAGCACTGCATTAAGACAGTCACAAAGTTATATCCACAGTATTTTAAAAAGGTTCTCTACGATGCTGTCCCATCAAATTTCATACAAGGGAGGATCACCCTTCAGACACTTTAAGTCAACACCTCTCTGTGGCTTAATTAACATTTTGTTGTGTAAATGCTTTGCTAGGACTGACAGATGAGCGCCTCCCAAGAGGTATGCTCATACTATTCACAGCATTGGCTCAGAATCAGAAAGGCAGCAATTTCTGTTTCTAAACTACACAAACTCACATGGCAAGTAAGCCAAAGGGAACAGAATGAGTCCAGCCTCACACAATTCAAGTGTAGTTCTGTAGGCAGGGAAATGTATTTAACATCTGAAGGTGGCCTAAGCAGTAGCAAAAGGGAAACTAAATAGCACTTACTGCAACTCCTT
Organism: Apaloderma vittatum; assembly: GCF_000703405.1. Taxonomy (NCBI): domain Eukaryota; kingdom Metazoa; phylum Chordata; class Aves; order Trogoniformes; family Trogonidae; genus Apaloderma; species Apaloderma vittatum. Next base: position 27,620 of record NW_009714614.1, read on the forward strand.
TCCCCCACACCACCCACTCCACAATTATCCACAAGTTGCCTAGGCCAGGGTGCTATTTCCTTTGCTCCTGAACAGCAGTTATCAGCCACTATCAGTAATGAAAGCTTAAACATGTTCAATTATTGTAAAACGGTCTGCACACACATGTTAAATATTGTATGAACTTTCTATATTTAAAAAGAATCAGATCACATAATTCTGTCAAGTGATAGCATGGGTATTTTTTAATTGGGTTAAAAAAATGCCAACAACTCACCTGTGTGGAAACTTGAGAACAAAGTCAGTCAACTGCATGCACTTGAAGGGCATAGCCTGCCTTCTGACACCACTGCAGGGGCCATCAACTAGTGCCTGAAAAAACACAAATGGAGAAGGTTTTTCTCAGCAGTTTTCCCACCACACTTTAGACATCAGCTTCCTAATAACACATTGACAGTATCTTGACAATAATGTTCCAAAATTAAAAGTTTACACAAATACAAAGATTACGAAGTCTTACATATACAACCTAAGCTTTACAGAACTAATTTTAAAGGCCATCTTTGTCTTTGGGAAAAAAAAAAAAGAACTGAACTTTAAAAAAAGCATACATAACTAAGATAACATATTCCATCTTTTTTTTCTTCCCCAGCTTTTTCAGGATCATTACATGAAGAGTCCCCGAGCACAAACACTTTCCTTAAATATGCCTTAGTGCCTTTTCATGTATAAGCTTTAGACTTTAACTGACATTGCTTGCCCACTTTTCCTAGAAAATGTAGCAGAGAGGGCAATATATATTCACTTAAGAGTAAAAAAAAAACCTTGACAAAGCTTCATATATAACAGCTGCTAAATCCAATCTTTTTGTCAGTTGCTTGTTTCTTTGAAAAACCTATTCACAGACAATTTCATTTAATATTGATATACTCTGTCTCAGCGGGCAGGCTTGTGTTAAGGCAGGAAGGGGAAAATAAGTACGGCACTTGTAGCTTACCCTATTTTGGTCAATAACATCCACAATGGCCACCAGCTTGCCAGCATGTGGCCCAAAGGAAATGAAAGCAACTCTGCCGATCTCGACGAAGCGTTTGAACACCTGGGAGCAGTAAAAACCGACACAAGTCAGGCGAAAGGTACCTAAAAGCTGTTGTTAGATTCGAGGCTCTCGCAGCCTTTAGAACAGCTTCCTAAGCTTCCGAACTGCACAAAATCCCTTCGCTTGACCAAAGGGCCCACGTTAAAGCACTCCATTGCTTTTTGCCAGCTCTAGCTCCTAGCTGCGCGGACAGGCGGAGGAAGAGGCACCAAGGCAGCAAAGGAGCCGCAGCTGTCCTCCCAA
>NW_009714615.1:0-35669 GCF_000703405.1 Apaloderma vittatum
AATCCGGCTGAGCCAACCCAATACACCTTTGTTAGAAGTTGGTTATTGTGGTTACTGGACCACTCCTGTGGAGCTCTGCGCTAAAGGAGAAAAGGATATTGGGTCTTTGCCAGCCTGTTCTGTATGGGTGCTGCTTGAGAGGAGGCTGAAGGAGGTGCTGTGCCTGGTCACACACGGCTGGAATGGCAAGATGTAGTGATTAATAAAGTGTCCAGGTAGAGCTCATGTGTCTAGAGTGGGAAGACAAAAGTTAGCAATTCTCTCCTGTTGAATGACATTTTTGGTTTAGGAGCCAAAGACTCATTTGAAGACTGGTGTGATTTCTGGGAGCCAGTGCTGCCTATACCATACAGGTCTGAAGGATTTTGTGTAGGAAGACACAGCTGGTAAAGAAAGTTGGAAAGTACAAACTGCTCTCCTTCTGCCATCCCAGTAAGGTCAACAGAAGTGGATGTCAAATAGCTCAGATGATAAGTTATCCTGGGGAACCATTATAGGCAGTAGCCAGGATTACACTTTCAACTGAGGCTCTGCTTCTGAGAGTAGGAAAATGAGGGATTATTTAGGTGAAAAGATAATGGCTGAAAAAGCATTATGAAACCTCAGAGTGGGAAGAAAAAAGACCAGAACTAGAGAGACAGAACTGAATAGATTAAAGGAGAACTGTTCAGATAAAAATGACATCATAAAAAATGTGTACCTATGTCACTAAAGCATACGGGACTATTACAATGGAACACCTCTCAGAAATCTCATTTATCCTTCTACTCTCTGGTTTTCAGATAAGAGTGTTCTCTTTTACTTCATTTTGAGAACAGGAGACTGTGTAAATGTGTTTTTAATAACTGTTTAGATTTAAACTTTCTCATTTAAAAGAACAAGATTTTTATTTTATGATGCTTTAAAGCATTTCATGATTGAATTTCCAGGAAGTATTGACACCTATAGTGAGCATGCCTCCAAATACGAGTCTTGTTATAAACCAGGTTTACAGCTGATTTGAACAACCACCATTTCCAGGTCTCTTTGGCACTGTGGTTTTTTAAGTGAGATTGTGATCAGCCTATTAGGTGATTTAGTAAGGGAATTTAAAAAAATATTTCTGTAATATAAAACCAAACCAAAAAAATAAAAGAATAAAGCAAAAGAATAAAAATAAAAGAATAAAAGAAAAAAACAAAGTAAAGACAACAGCAAAAGCCCTAAATCATGAAAACTTCCTTACAGAGTAGGAGTTAAATGATTTACTGTACCTAGCACTGATAAAAGAGTAAAGCAAACATATTTTAATCAGTGAATAAAATACTTATCAAAATGCATGGCAGCGATCTGTTTCTCCTGCTGCTGTGAGTAACCAAAAGAAGAATTTCCTTAATGCATTGGTTTCTGTTTTCCCATTGCTTACATATCCAGTCCCTCTGTGTGGCACTCAGGAAAGGGGCACCTGCTGTTCTTTCATTGCCATCTGCTTTGCACTAGTGGCTACGGAGATCAGAACTATCCCACATTGATGGTTTCTCATTTTGGGTGAATACTTTACAAGGTGATCCTGGTCCCGCAGAACGGGGTAAAGAATGACAAAAACCAACACAAAAACGTGTTCTCGGTGAATGCTAAAGGAACTGTGCGTTCCTTTTGGTTTTTTCCATGCAGAGTGCTTCTCTATGTGAAGGAATTCGTACAGATGGCCCTGAATGTTCATTCTTGCAGAATCAGTTGTTCATGAGTATTTCCATATGGCCACATTGCACAATTAGTGTTTACTTTTATTTATGTCTGCTGCTGAGATTCAGCACCGAATTACGGTGACATCTAGGAGTGAATAGCATGAGAGGCCAACATTTAGGAAATAAAAAGCATTCATTGTTCTGTGTAACACTTACTGGATATCACTATGACTCATGGAAAAAACCACTTTAGCCTTGGATATGGTTTGTGGAGGACAATGCAACAGATTCCACAACGAAATAGGATTTTGTGAGCCATGAGGAATCTTTATAAGCCATAAAGGAGAAAGCAAAGAGGCAATTTCATTGAAGTATGTAGACTTAATGGCATCTGTAATGTCAGCATGAATTATTAGAGCAATTCTGGCCTGATGGCAATGTGGCAGTTAGTGGGGGGAGCATGGAAATTGTAATGTTACATGAATTAAAAAATAAAGAGTTGGAAAGCTTATCACTCGGTAGATGAAATGCTACTCTGTGGAAATGCTACTCCCGTACAAAAACATCTGCTTCTTGGAGTCCAGAAAACATAATTAGAGAATCAAAAGCAGGAAAGAAATAGTGCTTTGGAATCAGATAACCTGCTTTCAGAACACGAATTTGATTCCTTCCTACACCAGTGGGGGATTTAGCAGTCTAAGATACATTCTGTCAAATTTTCCTCCTCTGAGAATGGCAGAAGCAAGAACTATATTTGGCTTCTTTACTGAGAGTTCAGTATATTAAGGTCAATACCTCTGATACTGTGGTCAACACTATAATAATTGTCTTAATAATTATATTTATAAATGAGGCAAAAGATGCAAAACAAAGTGACCTGCTCAGGGTCTCGTAGAAATCAAAGCAATGCTGGGAATAGGTATCACATTAGGGAATTAGCAGTTGTCTGCTTTAACTTTAGATGTGAATTTGAATCCAACATTCTAATGGACTGTGGAATTAAAAAAATAGTCTTCCAGCATTTATTCTTGGATTCATCCCTTTTAAAAAAGGAACTGAAATAGGAGGGTAAAGGAAAGTTCTCTAGTAATCTGCCAAGATGTATCTGCTGCAGATCTTTCCTTCTTCAGACCTGGGAAGAAATTTCACAAGAGCAGTGAGCAGCTAGGACTTTTTTCACCACCTGCAGAAGAAAAAGCCTTGAGAAATTCTTGTACTGTCATTTTACGAGCCTTGGTTTCTAGACCACAGACAATACCCAGCTCACTTAGAGCTGCATAGTTGATTTGTCCCATCTTTACTGCGCATGAACAACATGCTAGGAAACCCTCTCTACGTGATAGAAATGTGCTATAAAATTGCACCAAGCAGCATGACATTATTTTACTTCCAGCCCTGTCATCAAGTTCCTTTCAGGAAAGCAGATATTTGATCATGTCTAGATTTTGAACCCTTAACATTGAACTATGGTTTGTTTAATCAAGAAAAAGAGAAGGTCCGCAAAGTGATTCCTCGGGCTTAGTGCGCAGAGAATTGCCAGGTTGATCAAAGTAATGAGAAGATAACCACATAATTTCTACTGCTTTCCAAGCCAGCCTTCTGAAAATGAAGTTTCATTATGTTATCAGCTAAGATACCGAAAAAGTATATGACTTGCTAACCTGCTGCAAGTTTAGGATTTTTAAGGAAGATGTTGGTTTTCTTCTACATTTCAGCTTCTTCGATGCCCTTTGATAGCTGGTGAACAAAACATGCTCTCAAATGCGTGTACTGCTTGGTAGATCTTAAATATGCCTGTGGAATGTAATTTTTAGTCAGAGAATGACATCGATAGCAATGAGCTCATTTTTAACCTCCAAGTACAGACATAAAACTTTGTGGGATTTTTTTAGTGGCTGTTTCATATACTTAACACTATAATTTTTAGTAGTGCTGCAGGAAATCCAGTAAGTACGTCTTTATGCCATCTTGCAGTGTTTGATTTTTATTTTTTACACTGCACTGTACTGCAGAGGTGACCAACTCTGTCTTTAATGAGCTCACCTAGATACTGGAAATAAACTGCGGTGCCTCAGAACTCGGTGAATTAACCCATGTGTGCCCCTCTTGCAGGTGGTTAGACCGTAGTCCGGCACAAATGCAGCGAAAAGCATTAGAGTCAAAAGTAATAGATCACAGAAGTGGAAATCTCTATGGCATGAACAATGTAGCTCTAAAGCTGGTGGGCGTGAAGGTAAGTGGTATTAAGAGAAACTGTACTTGCCAGGATGGCCATCAGAGTGCTGATCTTAATGGTTTGCAGCAATAATAACTACCTTTGATTACCGTTACACAGCAATACCGTTTGTGTGTGCAGTAGGGTAGGTTGCCCAGGGATGCTATTTGAGAATGGACATAAGCTGAGAAACAAGGAAGCTTTGAAGGAGATTTCAGATTCATGGGGACCCGCTTGGACCCCATGTGTTGCCAGGTCTAGTCGAGAGGTGGCATCCCTGCCCATGACAGGGAGGTTGGACTAGATGATCTCTAAGGTCCCTTCCAGCCTAGGCCATTCTGTGATTTTATGATTCTATGATTCAGGGTGTGCTGGTCGCACTGATGCTGGACTGGGAGAGCCGGGCTGGCGGCAGCAGCAGTTGCGTGGCGGGCAGTGGCAGGGGCAGGCGTTGTGGCAATGCCACCGTGGCCCAGGTGCGTGCGCAGCACCACGCACACAGATCCCCGGCTGGTTTTCTCTACACTTTTGCTGCACTGTCCTCCACCTGCCCCCTGCGTGGCTGGAACAGATTCTACATTTCTCGTTAATTGCCTCTGACGTACAGTTGGCTTCTTATCTGTGAGAAGGGGCTTCTTAGAAGATGAGCTAACTCCCATTTGCAGGAGATCTCAAAGTACATTCACCACGTGTTTTTCAGATAAGAGAGGAATTTGACAGCCTAAGTGTAACCATTTCTCTTTCCCCGTTGAGGCCTGTAAGCTCTATAGTAGGGAAATATTTAAATCATTTTAATAGTCAGTGTGATCCTCCTTTTATCAGCTTCGGAATTTCTCTTCACCCTACTTAACTTTTGCTACAGGAGTGCCTTCATATATAAAATACCATTATCTGATACCACTATAACAATTGCTTTTCTTGCATATTGTAAGAATTATATTTCTCTTAATGATATTTGCCTTATTTGACTAAGGCAAACATTTTATTGCCTTTGTGCATGTTCTAGAATATCAGAATAACCACCTCTGGAAGCATGAACAGCTTTGCAGAATACTTATTTTACTACACAGATATAACTTGACATTTATTGTCACAAGTTTTCACTGTGTGATTTAAGCTGAAGTGTTTATGCTGAAATGAAGAGAATAAGTGTGCCCCACACCTAAAAACCAATTCTTTTACAACATTGAATGGAAGATATTTCAAAGTTATCTTTCTGTGAATGCGTTTTAAGTAAGCTTGGTTAAAGAAAAACATCAATGCAATAACTGCAACTGAAACCATCTTATTAAGTCTATATAACATTAGTAAGGGAAGAATAAAAAAATTCTCTGTGACCTATCACAAGCAGTATTGGAGACTTGTAGTAGTTTTGATTATCATAAATTCACAGCTTCTAATATCCTGTAATTACAGCAAGAATGTTGGTCTTCATTTACTGAAAGTGTGTTTCTAGCCTTGTAAAGAAGTGTTTGAAAATCTGAATCTCAGGAAAAAAGCAAAACGCCCCCCAAAAACCCCAAAGTAATTCGCTATATCTCATTTACCATGTATTACACGACTACAAAGTTTGAAAACTTCAAGGCCTCATTTGTGTCATTCAATGATAATGGCAATAAAAATTATACTGGTGACTGAGCTATTATTTTTTAGGCAACGCTGAGACAATAAACGAGAACATAGAAGTGTTTTGTTGTAAATGCTTTATTTTCAATTTTAGTTGCCTAGGAGTCCATATAAGTACATAGATTCTAAGGCCAGAAGGGAATGTATTATCTTTTTCTAGCCAGATCTTCAGGATATACAGGCTGTAGAACTTTTCCAAAAGTGGGAATGAAGCCCTTTTTTTTAGAAAAGTATTGAATCTGACTTTAAACATTCCATGCAATTGCAAATCCTCATCACCTGGTAAATTACTCCAGCTGTTACTTAGTCTCATTGCTAAAAAATTGCATCTCAATTCAAGAATTTATCTAACTCCAGTTTCCTGACATGGGATGGATGTTACACCTTTGTCAGCAAGCTGAAAAAGCACTATTTAGCAGTTCTTGATCCATAAGTGACAAATCTAAAGCAAAGCATAAAATGATGCAAAGGTGGTAAGCTGCATGCAGTTAGAGGCCAAAGAAGTAAGCAGATGGAAAGATAATTAGGCAAATGTAGCCTCTTTTACACATGAGGAAGGGTAGGAAAACAGCACCATCTCTCAAAAACATGTTCTCATGGATAGCTCTTAGCTAAGTGAACATTAAATTTTGTGGATGCTATTAAAGGTCTCAAGTAAATGACAGTGGAGCTAGCTATCTTGTCGTAGTTGGAAAGGAGGTTTTACTTCAAGAATATCTTCGAACAAAAGAAAACATTCTTTAGGCTAAGCGGAACACAGAGCTTCCCAGAGAAGCCTTGCTTTTGGCTGTTTTTCAGGTCCCATCCTCAGCCTTTTATTGCTTTGGCTCTTGCCTACACAGCAGGGATGGAGGATGGAGCTCAGCAGCTGCGAGTTAACAGCCAGAAGCAACTTTCATTGATTTGTCCTTCTCTTTGTGGTCTTGCACTGGAAGCATCCCCAGGGCACTTTAGTAATTATTTGCCCTTTACTTTAGGACCATTGGATTAATGGTATTATGTAATTGCCATTTCTTCATCGTTAATACAATAATGGTGTGATGAATTCCCCAGTCCAACAGCCCTTAGTTCTCACTATGGGGGTAAAAAACAATCTTCCCACTTGAAAATGAAATTATCCTCTTTTCTTTCACCAGTCACAAAGCTGGTGAAGGGCCTGGAGAACAGACCTTGTGAGGAGCGATTGAGGGAGCTGGGTCTGTTCAGTTTGACAAAGAGGAGGCTGAGGAGGTACCTCATCATGCTCTACAATTACTTGAAAGAACATTGTAGAGAGGTTGGTGCTGGTCTCTTCTCACAGGGAATTAGGGACAGAACCAGGGGGAATGGTTGCAAGTTGCAACAGGGCAGGTTTAGGCTGGACATTAGGAAGAAATTCTTCACAGAAAGAGTGGTCAGACCCTGGAACAGACTGCCTGGGGAGGGGGTTGAGTCGCCATCCCTGGATGTGTTCAAGTGTCGCTTAGATGGGGTGTTGGGTGATAGGGTTTAGGGGTGACCTTGTAGTGTAGGGTTAATGGTCGGACTCGATGATCCCAAGGGTCTTTTCCAACCTGAATTGTTCTATAATTCTAAAGGGTTTTGTTTCTGGGCTTTTGCAGCCTAGTTGTGACCCTCAGAGTTACTAACATTGGGGGCAAGAGAGGAAATAGAGCAACCCAGTAATATGGCCAGCATGTTTATGACTGATCCTTGAATGATACAATCTTCTACTTCCCAACCAGCAGCCTATGGCCACTTAGGTCAGATGAGAAGGATCTGTGCTTTCACATCTGAGACTGCATTTATGTTGCTCCTTAGTGTAAAGAAGGATGTGGGTAGCATGCCCATATCCGAAAAATAAATTCATGGGTGTAGTTAAATTAAATTAATTTATAGAATATAAGTTCCTCCAAATTTAAAGGAAAAGATCAAGCTCATGCACTAGCCCTTGACAAAAGAATGATAATCTGGATTATCATACACTCACCTTAATCAGACGGGGAGACCCTTTCTCACCTGATCGACCTTGCCAGGGGTCCCTAGACCAAGGGGGAGACTTTGCAACCTCCACTACTGGCCAGCCGCCACGAGGTGACTCCAAAATGGCCGTGGCAAATGGCCGGTTTAAAGACTAGTCAATGATGACTGTGGTCACTCATAGCCATCTCGGCTTCTCCTTGGCTGCTGGCCAACTTTCCGGGTGTAACCGAGTCCAGACCAGCCCAAGTCCCATTCCCAGGCTGGTAACCAGTCCGGACTAGCCCAGGTCACATATTTCCTGAAATCTGCCTAGCAACAGCTCAGCTGGGGGGGAGGAAACACCTGCCACACTTAGGCACCAGAGGGCCTGAGCCAGAGCGTTGCCTTGCTACCATCCACACGCTTAAACTGTTGGCAGGTTGGTACTAGCAGGTCAGTATTGTTGTCTCATGCTGACTAGTGCTTTCCCAGCTCAACTGTGGACATGCTGCCAGAGATGACACAGGCCAGGGGATGTTCCCCATCAGCAGCTGGATGGTGCACCCTGGTTTTGGAGCACAGGAGAACCCAGTGATGTGCACCTGGGCTGAGCCAAACAATGCTTCGCCAGTTCAGGGCCAGAGTATGGGCTTATAGTGTTTTTTGAGATAGTGCCTTGACCTGTAGGTTAGTCCTGGTGGGGGAGAATGTCAGTAGTGTGTTCTGCCTCTGCCCATGCTCATTTGGAAGAAGACAGGACTAGGCGGGGTGCAAAACACTAGAGTGCCACCTTAGTAACTGTGGAGAAGATGCCTTTACAGGGACAATTTCCAACCTTGTAAAAAACAAGGCTTCTTGTCATCATCCTAAGGTGTGAAATGGTACAGCAGCAATACTCTCAGCTTCTCCAGATGCACTGCCATTAGACTGGGCAGGGCAACCTGGAAGTAGGAGTAGCCAAAAAATAGATGTCAGTAGGTTATACAGCAAGAGATTCTCTGTGTTATTGAATCTGTTGTAGATGCTTTCTGTTTACGTGGGTTTTAATGGTGATGGAGAGCTTCTAGTAATGTGTACAAGCACTTAGACTGCAGAAAATTCAGAAGAACTGACTTGAAAGTGCTCTCATCTATCTCATCTATCCTTGGCACAGGTAGAAGTGATCTATCTTATCTTCCTCATACTTGTCATGGGATTAAGGAGAGATGGCAAAGGGGAGATATTTTTGCAAAGTACCTGCAGCTGGCTCCATCCAAACAGCAAGTACTGAAGGCGGGTAAATTCTAAAAAGCTCACACCCAGAGCTTGTCACTGAGAATTGCCAGGTGGGTAGCCTTGGAGGCAGCCCAGAGAGTGCTCCAGCAACTGTGTAGTGTGGAGTTAGTGTGTGAGCAAACTGAAGACCACTCCTGCCCAGAAATGAAGGCCCAACAAACCTATTTTGTTACTTCACATACCTCCAACATGGTTGTGAATGGTAGCGGTCACTTGGTCTTCATTAGAGCAGGAAGTGATACAGAGTAGAAGTTTTTTCCTATTTATTATTGTCTTTTCCTAGTGGAGAATTATTGATCTTGCCCCTGAGCGAGATGATTTCTGGACCCTTTATTTAAAGTTGCAGAATTACAGGAAATAGATATGTTGTCCACTCTGCAGAGGTGGAAGGATAGTTTGCCAATTAGGAATAATCAGTTCTAGAATGACTTTTATGTCTGTGCCATTTATGAAACCTCTTTAATTAGATCTGAGTTCATCCATCTATCAGCTGAGGCAAAAGATATTAACTATCCCAAGTGCAGATCTTGGAATGAGAGCAAATGCAATTTGTATCGGACTGTAAACAGTGGGGAGTCCTGCATTTTACAGTCAAAACATGTCTGTGAAGAGGGTTTTTTATTTCTAATCTTGTATTTGAAAATTAATTTGGTGCTACACTGCCAGCCTTGGATTCAGAAGCTCTCTGTTTATCTCCTGAATGGGTTTTACTTGGCTTGACAGCTTGACAGATTCAGCCCTTGCCAATATGCCTCAGTCTTGATGAGAGCAGAAGATCTCATTTGGTTGGGAGGAGGATGAAGGATGTGTTGAAGGCTGCTAGGTCCCTAGCCTCTGCAGTATTTTGTCCAGCTGCCTGAGGTCATCTCCTAGTGAAAGATCACATCGCATGGCCAAAAACCAGGAACTCCTTCCGTTGTATCATTGGTTCTAAATAGGGTTTATCCCTGCACGCATTTCAACACCTTCACAATGGCCAGCCTCCTTCATGTTTCTAAAAGGAAGTAAAGCAGAGCTTTGTCATCTTGCTCTCCAAAAGAAAGACTGAGTGGGTATTTCTTTAAGAGAAGTACTAAATCTGCTACTTTCTCATATTATTTTTTCTTGCTTTAGAAAGAGGACTGAGAAGGGAAATACTTTTTCTTTGCATTTTAAAAACCAAAGTATGTTAAATGTTTACACCTCATACTTCTTAAAGGTTTATATTTAATTTTTTGTATGTTTTCTATGAATTATTCATTTATTGTTAAATTATAGTTAAAATTATGCAGCAACTAAAATTAAGACAAACCTAAACCCAAGAATTTAAGAATTGAAAGGCTTCCTTAGGAGCCAGGCATTTTCTGGGCTCGTTACTTTACTCTTGATCCTTCTGTCTGTCACTAAAAAGGAGTTTCCCATCTTTGCCTTAGAGCTGGCTTGTCACACTTAATTCTCTGAGCATCTCACTCTAAGTCATTTTGCCGTATTTATCCATATGCTGCAAGAAATCCTAAAATGTAAAATAATAAGTAGAAGGATTTTCCAAAGCAGCCTTCTGAGTCAATAGCCTGATGAAAATGGAACATTTTAAGAAGAGTCAAATGTATTCCCAGCAAGACATTAGAAAGGTAAATAGTCAGTTTACATGTACAGCCATGGTGGTACTCTCGGCAGAGGACACTACCATGAAATTAAAAGAAACTCAGGAATTTCTAAAGTTTTGAAAACTTGTTTATTCCTCATAAAGGTGGAATAGCAGCAGAACACCAGGAATACAGTAGATCCTGTATGGAGTTTTTAATTTGAATGGTGAGCAGTTCTCAGTCTGTGCTTACAAGTTCCCTGGTGCCAAAGGCAAGAAAGTCAGTCTGCCAAGTTCTGTTCCTCGATCTCTCTAACTCATTGTAAATCCTTCACTAGGTTATTAAATTTTTCTTTGCCCCCTGTGTAACAGAGACAGTCATTATCTACCTCTCATTTCATTTGCTGAGATTATGACATCTGTGGTAATGAATCTTCATAACCCATGCCAAGATCAGTGGGATGAGGCGCTGTAACGGGGCAGTGCCTAGTAGCAAATCGCACCTATTTATCCTTGTTTAAGCTGCCTCGACCTGCTCCAAAGACTGTGTCACGTTCTCACTCGGCTTTGCCTTTTCGTTCGGAAGTGTACAATGACCGGAGGGGGGTAACTCAGGATTTCATTAGTGTTCCACCTACTAAAAACTGCTGAGAGAGAAGGGAGATTAAGGCACACAAGTCGTGCCCATTCTTGCCAGGGTATCAAGGGGCATTGCTGTGGGCTACTGTTCAGAGACATAAGGTTTTAAAATATTTAACTTTTGAAATCAATGTTTCATATCAGTCTCACATACTCTCTCCTCCTTCAGTTTCTTTTCTTACCGCTCTCTGTTTCCTCCTTTTATGTGTGTGTTGGCTTTCTTCTTTTTTTTCTTTTCCCCGCTCCAGTAACCTGAGAATTTTTTCATTCAGTGCTTGAAATACTGCTTTGGGGTGATCTTCTGGCCTTTCCTGGCAAAGGATCTGTGAGACTGATACCCACTCTGGGAAGGCATTCATGCCGCCAATGAAATTCTTAGGAGATTATGCAAGATAGCGTGTGAAAGCTGGGATCGGGATGTCAGAGCTCTGCAGCACGACTGAGACAAGAGGAAAGGGAGCCTGAGATGTAGAAATGCAATTACGCAGCACTGCAGCAGAACCTAAGAAAGGCTGATGGGGTGAAACACATGTAACTGGGGAAGGGAATATGGAATAGCAGGTGCTCTTCCCTAACCCATAGCTACAAGCCAGCATGTTCCAGCCTCTCAGTTTATCTTTCTCCAAGTCAGGTCTTATTCATCAAATCAAAAGTAGATTTATCTTAAAATGTTCTGCAGATATCGGATCCTGTCTACAGTGACAGCTGCATAGACTACTAAAATGTGTTTCTCCTAATTATGGCAGTGGTAGGAGGAAGTTTCTCCTCCTTTTCTCATCTCTAATCCAGATAACGTCTTTCTTTAGGCACAAGAACCACTTTTCTTCTTTCAGAAGTTGGAGAACCTCCAGTGCAGGCTGTTGGTTTGGTTTTTTTGTTTTTTTGAGTTTTTTAAATTTTCTTTATTCTGACCTGGTTGGTCATAATTTGACTGGGACTAGGAATTCAGAAACGACAGTCTGTTCAGTATCCCACATTGCAACTATGCTGATAAAGCGTTATATCATTTTTGATTACTTGTGTCTTTACCTGCAGTAAGGACATCATGTACAAAATTGATGGGTTTAAAGAGCCAGATATACAAATATCACAAATATCAAATAGCCAGATATACAAATATCACAACATGGTTCAACAGTTAGTCCAAACCCATTACTGTATGATACGTGTTCCAAGAAGGATGTCCTAGCAACCTCCTTTCCAGTACAAAATTTGTGTCATGTATTCACTTTATACCCATCTTTTCTGCATTTTTTAAACAAGTGGCTATATTTCTATGCATTCCATTTATGTAGGTCAACCAATTGTATACTTCTGCCACTAACATAGTTTTCCAGCTATCTCACATCCTCACTTTTTGGGCTTCCTTCATGACCTTTGTAGATTCGTTATAGGGCTTTTCATGTAATAGTGTAAGGGTGACTTTCTTTTTTTCCGCTTCACTTGCACCTGAGATCCTCTCACTGAAATTTTAGCTGCTGTTAGAACACCTGTTGTTCAGTACAGTCTGTTCTCAGTGTGAGCTTTTCAAAAGTATTTACGTGAGTTACTCTGTCTTACTATTCTACCCTAGTCCTCTTAGGAATTCTATTTCTTTATCTGAGAATCACAACCTGTAGTATCTTTTAGAAAAGCAATAAAGGAGTGGAGGCAAAGTGTGTACACTGGCAGTTGAATCTCTTCTGTAAAAGATACAAGAACGTAACTGCTATTGAATAGAATCTCTGAATTTTGTTTTGTGTACGAGCTTAAAATGTTAAGCAAAGGAGATCGCGCTAAGGGATGCAACTGTACTTAAACCTGTAATAAAGTTATTCTGCACTGGTCATATGTGTTCTCTTTAGATGACCATATATTCTACTACAAGATAGAATTTAGACTATTATGTTAATTTTAAATGTTCAGTTATGGTATATTACAAATTAATACTGCATGGGAAGTTTTCTAAAATTCTGAGAATCCTTAGCAGGAAATTGTGATTTTAAAGAATGCTAAAACATTAATGCTGTGTTATGAAAAGCATCCCTCTTATTCGCTGTCACAAGGAAGACAGAGTAAACCACAGCCAGTAGCAGACCTGAATCCTGGTGTTTGCTTAAGAACCAGTGAGTTAAGAGCTTTTACTCTCCTTGATTATCTCCCTCACTCATTTCCACCCCAGCATTACTTTCCCTAGGGCTTCACTTCCCTGTTCTGTGCAGGAAGATCCCTGTTGATCCAGAAAGACTGGTTGTGTCAGTCTGTGCTGCGCACCTGTTCGGCCAAGGTCCTTCAGCTTCTCCCAGCATTTGTCTCCGTGTGCTCCAGAGTGTTTCCTCACTTGTAGGACTTTTCCTCCAGCCAGGATCTTCACCTTCTTTGTGGGCCCACTTCTTTGAGACCGCTTCTTTCTGGAAGCCCCCTCTCAACAGGCTCCATGCAGAAGCACAACATGTGATCAGCCTCCTAAGTGGTGATTCTCTCGTGCTTCTATTAATTTGAGGATTCAGGATGTGCAGTTTCTTCAGTCCAGCTCTTAAACAAAATTTACATCTAGCTTGGAACAGTTTCAGCAAGCAACATATTTCTGCTTGAGAGTTTGAAAGTTCATTTTCAGGCATTCACCTCCTCACATATACCCAATTACCTGCTGCCTGCTACTGTTAGCAATTTCAGCATTTTTTTTCCTACAATATTCACCTCAAGAAATGTTCAAACAGTGTCACTGCAGTGTTGTGCATCCTCTGAAACCCTACAAGCAGGTAAGGGCGTTATGGCTCTGAGGTGTGACCGCCCCTCAGTGAGCTTGTACCCTAAATTTTTCTACTTTATACCTTTAAAAGCGAAGCAAGGAAAACTTACACCAATCACAATACAGATATATATGACTAGAGTCACTCAAGCTCCACCTGAAAGGTAATAAATAATGTAAAAAGGCGTAAGAGAGGGGGGAATGTTAGAGAAGATTCCGCCATTTTCAGAGGAGATACCCCCACGGACCATGTCTGACTCCTGGGATCAGTCGATGGGCTGAGCCTCTCTTACCCCCATAGGGATACCTTTGGCTAAGATCACAGAATCATAGAATCATAGAACTGTCAGGGTTGGAAGGGACCTCGAAGATCATGCAGTTCCAACCCCCCTGCCATGGGCAGGGACATCCCCCACTAGATCAGGCTGCCCAGAGCCCCATCCAGCCTGGCCTTAAAAACTTCTAGGGATGGGTATGGAACCCCCTCTCTGGGCAACCTGTGCCAAGGTCTCACCACCCTCACGGGGAAGAACTTCTTCCTAATGTCCAATCTGAACTGACCTATCTCTGAATTTAATCCATTTCCTCTGGTCCTACCACTAGATCCAGACACTTGATTTCACCAAGCTCTGCCCTAGGATACTTAGGAAATCTTTACAGAGCTGCTCATAATCTTAATACATCTGTAACTTTTGCACGTGCTTTGCAGACAGTCCCTAACCTGGTAATCAAAGCGAGTTTGCGTATCTGTTGCTTCAATAAACTATTTTTGATTCCAATCTGGCTGGGTGAGTCCCTGTTGGCACTGGCATGCCGAGTTTGGCCGTGTTAGTGCGTCGCCACCCTCGTGAAGGTCGGCCTTGTGAATCCAGGGGCACCGCCAGATGGAAGGCGCATTGGCGCGTCGCATTGGTAGTTTGGAATATCAACACTGGATTGGGCGTCACTCAGAACCCGAGCCTAGCTGCCCCCAGCCCCTCTGGTATCTGAGGACATGCTGGAAAACAAGGGGGTTGAGCTTCTGTCAAACTGATTTGCCCCTTTTTTGCAACAGAAATCGTTGCCTCTCTTTGACATGACAATGGATTATGAGCATAAAGTAGAATAATAAAATTATTACTTGGGGTGAAAAGGTAAGTGTCAAAGAGTAACATATACAAGCTCTTGACGTGTATAGATACTATTTTCAGCAAAGCAGAAGATGATTAGTATAGGAAGAGAAAGAACTGAGATTAAGTGACTTTTCAAAGTACAAAATAAACATTAGTAGACAATCTTTCTGGGCTAGATAGGATGGTGGGCAGTCAAGAAGAAATGACATACTGCCCCAAGGGATTCTTCTAGGAAACAACAGAGTCAGAACAGCCGTGACTCCACATGACCCTGCTTTGTTGAAGCTTCCACTATGCAGCGCCCTTGAGAATAGCCGGTGGGATTGTCTTTTTTACAGCATTGCTAAATGGCGCAGCACAAGAACACTGAGAATGCCTTAAAATGGAACTATTCCTGCCTCGAAGTGTAACTTAAGGCAAAATAACCCCTCTGCCCCTTAAATAAAGAAAAAGGCTATTTTATTTTTACATTGCTTTGCCTTCTTTTTTTGCTTAGATGAGCAGGGAGAGACTTCATTAGTACTAGGAGAGTAGAAGAATTCTTTGTTTGAGTGATGCAAAAATACATTTTTTTACCTGATATTTTTCCTGAAGTTCTGTTTCTTTCCCCTTCAGTGTTTTCCCTTCCTCTTGTGTCACTGTGATCCCTCTTATCACTGTTCTCTCCTTCATTCTCTTAATTTCTATTGATTTCTGTCTTCTGTTTCTATAGTTAACTTCCTATTCCTTGTGTTTGCAGTTGATTTTCCAGTCCTTATATTTGCTCTCCTCAATCCAAGCCTTTTAGATTCCCCTCATCTTTCTTTTTTTGGGGTTTTCCAGTTTTTCATCCTCATTACCTCCTTCTCTCTGGCTTCTGGCTTCCACGTTGCACCTTTTGTCAAAAACACCCCATATTTTTGAAAGATCACCATTTATTTCTTCCTTAATCCTATCCTGTCATTTTATTGCTGACTGAGCTCACTTACCATCATCATAAAGTGATTTGCCCTAAGGCCTGAGCTCATAGAAAGTGCCATCCTAAGCAGAAAAATGGCTGTGTTGAAACCACACCTTCTTGCCCAGCAACACTTCTTCCTCCCTCTCCCAGTTCCATGTGTGGATGCCAGCAGTAAGCATAAGTTCCTGCGAATTATCCCTGCAGAGCCATCGCTGGCGACAGCAAGTAGAACCTTCTACAGTAAACTGTACTGGAAGCACTGGGTTTGGGCTGGTCAGAGGGACCTGAACATAAATTCTGATGTGGCAGGACGATGCTTGTGTTGCTGAAGGCCAAGTTTGACAGGTTACGCCCTTTATTGCTAGTAGTCGTGCAGGGAATGAAGACAGGACCGTGTCCTGACTCGGATTCACATTGGCTTGGCAAAAGGGGTGGGTTGAGAAAGAGTCACAAGGAGCATGAACAAATTCCTGTGGCTCTTCCATTAAACTCTGCAAACCACGAAAGAATGCACAGAGGGGTCATGATCAAGATGACTAGTAAAATGATAGACTAGTAGAAAAGAAGGCGAGACACTTTCAATAATTTCCAAGAGGGACATAGCTTATGCAGGAGACAGATCAGTTGTGGGATGCATTTTCTGAATTTACCCCAAAGAGATGAATACCTTTTAACCTCTGAGGAAAATTGCAAATGGACCCCCACAGCACCACACCCTGCCTGGTGGCCAGCTCTGGTGGAAAGATGTCCTTCTCATAGTCAGTAACACAAAACACATGTTGTTTTTTTTCTTCAGGAGGTGCAGTTCCAGGCCGTGGGCTCTGTTTGAAACTCTTAGATGGTCAGGAAATAAATAATGCCTCTCAGTTATGAAAATGCTGCGATTCACTTTCCTTTAGAAATAGATAACACTGGGAGGGATGTATTAGTATTACATTGAAGTAGCTACAGCTCTCCAAGTCTACTGCAATACCATAAGAAGAAAATAATGCCAAGAGAATAACTCATATTATTTCAACATTTTGTATCTAGTACCTGTCCTGCTTTAGATTGGATCTGCTGTGATTTTAGAGGTTAACTAAGGATACCTGATATTCATCTACTTTGCCTGACTAACGTCTTTGTCAGCTGCAAACCTTCAGGTGTGAAATTACCTCCAAAATGGGCTTTATGATTCTGTTGATGGCTGGCAACAGCAAGTTGCTTCAGGAGCAGAGAAATTTTATTCATAATAGTTAGAGCTCCTCCACTGTGTGTTTGTCTGTTTTTGGTTGTTCTATCCATTCATTATTTGGGGTACATTAGCTGACAGCAACTGGCTGTACTTGCTTGCAAGATTTGCTTTTATTTTCAAGTGTTGTATTTTGTTATCTTTGTTTTTAACATCGTGGGTTTAGTTTATATTGCTTTGGTTTTAGACACCTCTAAATAAGTGTTTTTATAAATAGGCTGTACAAATTATCTCCCTGCCTCTGTTTCATTTCTACAGGCAGAAATATCCTTGGCCCAGGGTGTTGCAAGGGTTATTGATTCCTGGAGCCGTGCCCCAGGCCATCAGCTCCTTCAAGGCAATTATTAATGCCCTGTGTGTCAGGAATTATTGGAAAAGAGAGGAATGCATTTGCTGTGCTTGCTGAACAGTTTTCCAAAACGCTCAGGTGCTGGCAACAGCCGCTCACTAAATTACAAAGTGGAGGGCAAGAGTTCAAGGTGGAAAGTCACCGCTCAGGCTCAGGTGAGGAGAGGGCTGGTTTAGCCTGGCACCCGTACGGCTGCACCACAGTGAAACGTAGAGCAGCGAGTTCTTCAACAACCCACAGAGCTACTGATGGTTGATTTCCTGCAGGTCTGCTGCATTCTTTAAAAATGCCCTAACGCACCATTCTATTGCTTTCCTGTCCCTGAACACTCCTACGTCCCCTGCCTCTGCCTGAGAGAGCAGCAGCATGTGTTGTTGGTGCCTTTACTCTACTACACGTCCTGCCTCAGGATGGAAAAAGCTTTAATTGCCCTTCCCGTTACAGAACAGTTTCAGTGTTTCTCTTGTATTCAGTTACACTCTGGCAAATTTGGCTGAAATAGTGAGTAGGGAGAAATATGAGGAGATGAATAGCTGGATGCTCAGACAGACAGCACAAGCATGTGAAGTACACTTTGTCAGGAAGGCAGGCAAAGTCAAAAAAATAAGTTATGTCACAGATTCGCTAGAGGTTTCTAGCTACCACCCTTTCAAAGCCAGAAGTGAAAACAATGATGTTGCTGCTTTGTAAATAGTGGAAATCTGCGAAAAATGGCCTTGCATTGTGAATGAGGGGGAAAAAGCTATCTCTGTAGGCGCTTGGGGCAGCTCTGCAGAACCTGACGGTGGCTTTGAGATGGGGGCAAAACCAGCCTCAGAGTCCTGCTCGCCTTGTGCCTGTCCCACACGCAGCCCGTTCTCTCCCTGTTGGTATTCTCCAGACGTCACTGCACCAGCATCAGCAATGGGCTCTCTGGAGCAGAGGTTGCAATTCCCTGCAAGCTGCTGCTGCAGAGATAAAGGTATGAGCTGAAGAGAATGGAAGTGTGGCTGCAGGATCCCCCGGCCTCATTTCCCTGGAGACGCTTGTGCCTGCACAAGTTCTTTAAAAGGAGGACAGCGTAAATGACTTAGGCATGGCAACGCTGCCCACAGTCCCCACATGACTTGAATACAAAGTTCAGGCTTGTAATGCTCTTCTAAGCAGAAGTCATCCTGGAGGTGTCCACAACCTCCAAGATCAGCTGACTTGGGAATACCAGTGGAGTTTCAGTCACCCTTTTGCCTTTTTTTTCTGTTCTTGTGGTAGGAGTTGCTCCAGGGTCTTCACTGCTTCTTAAGAGCACGTTGGGATGTGCTGAAATTTAGTGTCTTTTGCCCTCAGTGTAGCCATTTCATCCATCCAGCCTCGGTGACTTTCTTGAGTTCGGTGTTTTCTCTGTCGTGTGGTGGCGGGACCCAGTGCTGCAGAAGGGGCAGCGCCGTTGTACAAGGACAGCGGGTCCCATGCGGGAGGCAGGACTGCTCAAGATAAGCACGTTACCAGTCCCCAGCTGAAAACTCTGTCATAACAGGAGCCTGAGGTTCTCTTATCACTGGCATGAGAAGAACCCCTGCTTTCCCTCCTTTCCTGACTTCTTGTTTTGTAGATTTCAGTTCATATTAGAGAAAACACGCCTAGTGAAGCAGGTAACAGTCGCTCGGTAACTATTATCATAGCAGGAATCTAAGGATGAAAATTAATACACGGAATGGTATCTCAGTCCCAGGGATTTTTAATGGAATTTTGTCTCTACTGATACACTTTTACTGGTTTGAAGTTAGACTCCAATGGGTTCCAAATGTTCTTCATTCAAATTAATAAATTCAGCATTGAAGTTAAACTCATTAGACTCCAATGGGTTCCAAATGTTCTTCATTCAAATTAATAAATTCAGCAAAGGTTATTTATACCTCAGCTTCAGGTTTATGCAAAAACATCGTCCAGCTTTGCTAAAAATTTGCATACAGCAGATAAGGAGTCTCTCTTACCACAAGTAGCTTTTATCTTAAAATAGCTCTAGATCTGAGGCAATAAATAATGTCAGATGTCTTGATGCAATTTAAATCATATTAAAATAGCAAATGAGAATAATTTCTGTTTATTATCTTTTCTCTGCTTGATGAGCTGATCATCTACATGCATTTAACAGTTCCTATTGGCTCCTTAACCAAACTTACTCCAAAGATAAAACACCTTATCACCTTAAAAACATCTGGAGTTATTCCCTCGTCAGCTAAAAAGCAAACCTTCAAACCCATTCATTTTGTACTGATGAACTTTATGATTAGAAAAGAGAGATTGGTGTCAGGGATACAGGGGGATGCAGGTTCAGAAAAAAAAGGTGACAACTAAATTGCTTCCAAGATTGCTTTGTGTTACTCCGGGGGCCACTAAGTGAAGGTATTTCAAGGACTGGTTTAGGTTTTCTTTAATCAAGATAATGAAACTTTTGCTACGGAATGGGATGGAAACAGCATCCATCCGACTTCTAGGCAAATGAATGAGATTTCTGAAGCAAGAGAGCACCACTATGTATAAATAAACTGTCTCTAGGCCATAAAATAATGCTGTTTAATTCCTGAATTAAACCTCTGAAACTTGTGTTCCGAGCTCGTGAGTCTCTCTTGGAAATCAAGTTCAGCTTCTGGAAAGAGACACAACCTGAACTGAACTGCATTGGTACAGTTACCATTGAAATGGAGAAGGCATCCTTCCCTGGATGTCATAAAAGAAATATCTTACTGAATATTTGCATTAAAATCTAATTCAATCTAACATTAAAAATCCAAATGACAAAGGCAGGTATCTTCAAAAGGCCTCTGTGCCCTAGGCTTAAGGTCTCTCATAAGGGTTGAAGAAATTATATCTAATTTATCCTTGGTAATTACATAGATGAAGTGTTCATCAGCACCTCAATTGAGATTCTTAAAACAATTTTATACCCACTTTTTTGTACGACTATGGTCATTACTATCTCGTTCATTGACATGCAGGACAAAAAAAAATAGAGCAGAATCTGACATTGTCTTCAGTATCTGTTTTCATTTAAAAATTGAAGTATCACTAAATTTTCCAATATCAAGTGGCCTCTTAAAATGGAATTAGAGGTAGTAAAAGAGCTGTATGAACTTCTACATGTTAGCTAACCTTAACAATCCAAGTTATTATCAGTAATTGCCAAAGGACAGATCTTTTTAGGGTCTGTATTGCTCAGGAGATGGATAACGGGATGCAGAGCCTTTTCCTCTAAAATTGTTGGGTTTTATCTAGTGCAGGTTCTTGTTTACCAAAATTTGTTCGCTTTCTGATAGTTATTTAATTATTCCATATAAAATCCAGTGTAAGGCCCTTCTGGTCCAGTCTAGATGAACGTGTATGGTTGCAAAGGAAAGGCCTTTTTCCAACATCTACTCTTCTTCAAACCATGCATGTGCATCCGTTTCCTGCAAAAAAAAACAAAAAAGAGAATTGTAAGTGACGGGCAGCCACTTTTTAATTGGTTTCAATGCTAGCATGTAATGAGGTTTTGAAATCACTGAGTAACATTCATCTGAACTGCAGCAAGAAGTGGTGGAAATGGCTCTCCCTTGCTACACTGTGTGTAACCATACTCATAGGATTAAAGCGGGCAAGGGGCTGGCTGAGATTGAGTTGCTTAAATGGCCTGCCAGAAACCAAATCAGAGTAAGATACTGCTGAGGAAGGTATTCTGAAGAGTTTGCAGCTGAAATGCAGACCCCTTTGAGTAGTCACAGTTGCTCTCTTACACCTTGCCTTATGAATTTAATGAACTATTGCAAAGCTCTCAGCTTGTTGTGGAAATGGTGTGCAGTGCGTTGTGCTAACTGGCCCGGTGGGGCGCCAGCAGAAGGGTCGGCTTATTTTACCGTCTATTTCAAAGTATTACACGAATAAGGCAACGCAAGCTGATTATTCTCTAGTTTTAAGCAGCAAGGAGAACAAGCAGGGTAATGCACCTAGTCATTGCTATCTGTGGTTAATGATACTAAGGAAGATCCATCACCGATCACCCGCAGTGGCTGGGGAGCTCCTGTTGCAGCGAGGATTCTAGAGAGCTGCCCCAGTGATTGGGAAGTCCTACACAGTGCGTCCACTTGTAGGTGAGGTCTCTGATGTTGCTGCAAGTGGGTCCAGCTTTTATACTATTAAATAGACAACCTGACGTCACTTCAAATGCAGGAACATCTGGTGGTGTCCACTAGGTTGGATTCCTCCCACAGCCTGGCCAGGGCTAAAGGAAGAACACAAGGGACTCTCTCAATCTGTTTCAGTCCTTAATCACATATTTCTCATCAAAACTAGACCTCTGGCCTCACGGTCCTGTAACACACTTCTAATAAACCAAGAGGCAGCTCGTTTCCCAGCCTTGCACCTGGCCTTTAGATAAAGAAAGATCACCCTGCTGGTTCCTGCTGCACATTTAGTGTTACAGCAAAGCTTTTACAGATTGGCATCGGAATAGTTATATATTTAGATAGACATATATGCTAAGATAGATTATCAATACATTACCTACGTGATTAATACTATATAGTGTGGGGTTGCAAGTTCATCTGTAGGTCAACCTCAGTGCAGAGCCTACGATTCAGGCCCTGGAGAGGGAATGCCTACTGGAGTCAGTCAGGTATGGCTCAAGCTGCTTCCCCCTTAGAGAAGCTGCCACAGAGAGGACAGCTCTGGAACATCACCTAGCGCACTGAATCATGTGTGTGCACTCTTCTCCAGCCAGACAAGTTCACTACAGAATACAGACACCTGTTGCTCGGGGAAACACTGTGTGTTACAGAGCCGACAAGAATTTCTCTGCGCTGGAACACGAAACAGCAGAAATGTTTTCTTTCATTGGTTTTAGAAGTGTTTCTTCAGTCTTTGTGTATTTTTTTTTAAAATAGTGAACTCTGGTACAACGACAAAAAAATTTTATCTGGCATGGCAGAGGAAATATTTTGGTGGTAGTCTATAAGCTCCATAATTTATAAACTAATAGCTGAAATATAAGCATAGCCATGATCTAAAATTCATGCAAATAATACCTACAGTCCTGTAGGAGTTAGTGGCCAAAGGAACTCCTTATTTTTGGAATTACCCTGGAGTAGAACATAAGGTAACACCATTATACAGAGACAGTGACCTCTGTCTCGGTGCCCCCTCTGCCCCTTGCCCAAGGCCCTCAAATTTTCTACTTAGCAAAAGTGTTGATAGAGTAGATCTGTGAAAAGTTTTGTCTTTCCTTCTGTTAAATGAGTATTTAGAGGGTTACATTTTGATGGTTTAATCATAAGAAGAAAGTACATTTTCCAGAACAGCCGGGAATGGATTGATTAAGGCATTCACTAGTGATATGAGAATTCTGAATTATGTAAGAAATAATTTAGAGAATTGAGCTGATTCTGTCTCAGACTGTAAATCCCAAGCTGGAGCTGAAAGGCCTTTATTGAAGGATTCATTAAAACTCATGTGTACCATCGAAAAGTTTGTTTTAACGAATTAAT
Source organism: Apaloderma vittatum (assembly GCF_000703405.1). Taxonomy (NCBI): domain Eukaryota; kingdom Metazoa; phylum Chordata; class Aves; order Trogoniformes; family Trogonidae; genus Apaloderma; species Apaloderma vittatum. Next base: position 22,786 of record NW_009714615.1, read on the forward strand.
ATTTTCAGACAAGAATATTTCACTAAAAACTCACAAAGCCAACTTTCAGGCTTATATTCCTATATATATATGTATTCTTATATTCCTTCCAGACAAAAAGAAGATCAATGTTTTCAGTATTTCTGATTAACTTTGAAGATGACTGATATTTAGAATAAAATATCATTATCTAATGTAGCCATAGTGGTGGCAGAAAAAGAAGAAATGTTAAACATAGAACAACAGGAAGCAAACATTTGATTAAAGATACTCTGGCCAGCGATTTCCATGTTTCCAGTCCCAACTGACTACCAATGCCAATAGAGAGGAGATCCCTGGTGGTACAGTGCTGTAGGTGTTTTATTGGGAGAATTGCTTGATGAATTGGAAACCTCTTTCCTCGGTTCATTCCATCTCCATTGCTGTGGCCTGAAGTCTCAGTGCACGCAGATGTCCTTCCTTATTTTTAGAATTGCCCTGGAGTAGTAACACCATTATACAGAGACAGTGTTTGTGTAGGACTAGTCAGAGCATCTGGAGCCACCGGTCAGGCTTACATCCCTTCTCGGCTTTACCAGTCACCAAATCCTGGAGTTTGAGACAGCCAATCCCCACTGAAAATATTCTTGACTAATAATGGCACTACACATGGAAGAAAGGTTACTTGGGGTGAATTTTGATCTCTTCAGCATCTGTGGCAATCAGCTGATGAATATCAGTACACCAAGAGGTGGATAAACTGCACATGTTCATAGTTTTTCTTCCCTATTCTCTTCCATTGATTTAATTCTTCTTCTAGAATAAGTGAATTTATATGTAATATATTAAATTAGATAGAAGATGTGTAGGATTTAACAAGTGCCCTCCCCTCACCTGCACTGTGTTCTCCCTTATAGTTATTCTGAACTGCCAGTGCTCAGAGGCTTTAACATCCGTGTTTTGAAGCACAAATTCTGGTGCTTAACAAATAGAAATGCAAGCAGATCACAGCACAGTATAACTTTCTAACTATTCATTCTGAGTTCACTTTTGGGCTGCCTAGGTTGCCATAAATGGGCACAAAGTTGGAGACATAATCACAGAATCACAGAATGTCAGGGGTTGGAAGGGACCTCAAAAGATCATCCAGTCCAGCCCCCTGCCAGAGCAGGATCACCTACAGCAGGTCACACAGGAACGCGTCCAGGTGGGGTTTGAATGTCTCCAGAGCAGGAGACTCCACACCCTCCCTGGGCAGCCTGGGCCAGGGCTCCGGCACCCACACAGGGAAAAAAGTTTATTCTAATATTTTTGTGGAACCTCCTATGTTCCAGCTTGTACCCATTGCCCCTTGTCCTGTCATTGGACATCCCTGAGAAGACCCTGGCTCCATCCTCCTGACACTCCCCCTTGACGTATTTATAAACATTTATGAGGTCACCCCTCAGGCTCCTCTTCTCCAAGCTGCAGAGCCCCAGCTCCTTCAGCCTTTCCTCCCCAGGAAGATGTTCCATCCCTCCATCATCCCTGGGGCTGCGCTGGACTCTCTCCAGCAGTTCCCTGTCTCTCTGGAGCTGAGGGGCCCAGAACTGGACACAAGATTCCAGATGTGGCCTCACCAGGGCAGACATAATATGTGTGTAGAGCAGCCCAGAGTTTGGCATGGGTAAGTGAGTGTGGTGGGGAAGAGGGAAGATAGCCAGAATGACCGTTTCCCAGCGTTTCAGGTAAAACGTTGCAAAATCAGAACTGAGTTTTCTCTTTCCTCCTGTTTCAAGGATTTTTTTTAGCTCTCCACTTCTCACATTGCCTCGGTGCATAGTGGTCTGTATTCCTCCCTCTCTCTCAACCTGTAATAGTTGAAGCTTACTCTTTAGGACCTGTCCCTCTCTTCAATAATTCCTTTACAAGCTGTAGTTGTAACACATGCTGTCAGATTCGCTCTCATTCTGGGCCGCTGAACAAACACCACCAGCGTTAATTTCTCTGTGAGGAAGCTTTCACAGGCCCCATGAATGATGGGGATAGAAACTTCCCCCCACTATTAAGTCAAGGTCGAGGGTTCGATTCCCGCTCCGTCCCCATGTGTTGCCTGATCTAGTCGAGAGGCGGTGTCCCTGCCCATGGCAGGGAGGTTGGATTAAATGATCTCTAAGGTCCCTTCCAGCCTAGGCCATTCTGTGATTCTGTGATTCTATGATTATGAGTCGACGGTGGACATGACCGAACAATGTGCTCCCTCAGTGTGACAAGCTAGACGCATCCTGGGCTGCACCAAGAGCAGCGAGGCCAGCGGGGCAAGGAAGGTGATTCTGTCCCTGGACCCTGCTCTCATGACACCCCACCTGCAGTTCTGTGTCCAGCTCTGGGGCCCCCAACATCAGAAGGACATGAACCTGTTGGAGCGACTCCAGAGGAAGTCACAAAGACGATCAGAGGGCTGGAGCAGCTCCCCTGCGAGGTCAGGCTGAGAGAGTTGGGGCTGGTCAGCCGGAGAAGAGAAGGCTCCTAAAGGGGAGACCTTGGAGCAGTCTTGCAATAATTAAAGGGTTGGGTTTTTTTCTATAATTGAATTGATTTTAGATAATCTGAATTCCTAATTTGCACACGTGTAGGGGCCTCATGATGCATTTGCATCCTGGTAGAAACCTTCCTTCTTGGACTTTTCTCCAAAGCAAGGCTCAGAACTGGAAGACCAGAAGTTGAAGCACTGTGGCGGAGTATATGTCCAAAAAGACCCTGTGTTATTTTCAGTTTTCATTTTTAACCGGGGACTTTTCCCTGCTTGTCGTAAAAGCTCTGCAAGTGGTTATAAATTGATTCTTTTTTTCCCTAGGGGAAAAAAAAAGACACTCTTGAATGTAGTGTGTGGAATTTAATGCTGCTTTAGGATATTATTGTTCTACTAGTGGGCCCTTTCCCCCTGTACAAGCTACTGTCTTTTTGTGCATTCTGCTGGCAGGCTGAGCCCTGGGGCATCCCCCGGTGCGAGCGCTGCAGCCTTAGACTGCACCAGGGCATAGCTCGCGGGGTTGCTCTGGCCAGACCCCTGTCAGTGGGGAAAGAAGAGTGGTCCCTGCAGTGAGCAGCTGGAAGGGAGGCCTCTAGAGAAAGCTCTCGGTGGCCGTGAGCAGGAGATGGTGATGGGGTGGACTGTCAGCACCCTGCAGGACTCCACATAATGTTCCCTTCATTTACCAAGCCATTAAACTGGAGCTGATTTTATTATCATATTTTTTTCCCGTGGCATCTGAAGAAGTTTTATGGCTTTCAGTAAAGCCTTCTCTCTACTCAGGATCCTGTTTGATTTTTTACTACAGCATCTTCTAGTGAGATTTATGTTCTTGTTTTGCTTAAGATTCACATTTTAATGTAGCCATAAAAACAAGATAGATTTGCTTGTTTGAGGGAATCTTATTTAGTTAATTATCAGACACTACGTGGCAAATCATTTAATTTGGCTTCTGTTATACAATGATTGTTATTTATTTTCTTGACTTACTTCACAATGGGGAGAAGAAACAGATAAACTGGAATGCAGTGGGAGCCTATTTCCGTAATGGAGATACTGCTTTGGACAGAGTCAGGAGCCTCTCTCAAAGTGACCACTCAACTTGGAATTAACACTGCCATTCCAGACCTTTTTTTTAAGTTATCTTTGTGTTCTCTCTATTTTTAGATTTAATTTTGTTTTTCTCACTGATAGAATCGTGTGTGATATTCTCAGGGCAATAGGGATATTAAAGCTTTGGTCATCCAAGAGATTTCCTTTTAAGATAGTGTTTGATTGAGGTTTCTTTGGAGCCTATCTTTGAGGTTTCTAACAGTCTAAAAGATTGGACTAAAGCTATGATGATTTAAAAGAAAATAAGTAATTTATGTGTTCCTCCTAGAGGAACAGAAAATATTTTGAAGGAGCTCTTAGTGACTCTTATGTTCTTTAAGTCCTAAATTTACTGAATGAATTGTAACGTCAATAAAATCAAAGCAGAAGCTTCATACTAGAAAAAACTAATTATTTTCTGTTCCATTCTCCCATAAAGCAAGTGACAATGTATATTGTCATCAACAGTAAATATAACCTATATCTGCTGTTCTCACTGAAAGAGTTTTAACAAGCAATACAAGTTTGAGAGGCAATATAAGCTGATCCACAGTTATGCTTCCCACTCGGTGGTCAGTACCGAGTTATTCCCTCAAATGAAAATCTCCAGTTCTGAAAGCTCCAGAGATTTTGGTATTCCTCAGCCTCGGACTGCTTCATTTGTTCACTAGAAATGGTACTGGATTATTTATTTTAGTACTTGGGTGATCTTGGAGGATGCTTCCATAGGATAATACTCTTTTCTGTTAATCAAAGGAGGCCTTGGAGATAAGTCTTCCATGCAAAATAATCATGAAACAAAAGCCAGGTGGGAAAAGATGAGGGTTGTACTCACCAGATAGAGGCAGCCTCAAGTCAACAAAGAATTTTCTCTCCAGAAAGTGCAATGGTGATGCATTAAGTCTGTCACCTTTTTATTGATCTGCCCGTTAAAATTCAAAGAGCTTGTTTACAAATACTCAGTTTATACATTTGTTTATTCCTGAAAGAAACATAACATGTCTGTGGGCATTTAGTTGTCTTTGGAGTTTTTAATTCTATTATTATTGGCATTCCAGTCTTTGTCACTGCTAAACTATTCGCTGTGTTACTGACAGCAGAGATGGTACAAGCCAGCAAAGAGACTTCCTTGATCTGAGTTCATTTTCAGCACAGTTGCAATTCTGTTCAAATTTTATTTCTAAAAAAAAAATCACAATTTTATTTTGTTTATGATCAGCTTTGAATACATTTTTATTTATGATTACTTTCTAAAAATAAAACTGAAGTTAATTTCAAAGCAAAACATTAATTTAAAAATAATTTTGCAGTTGCCTGGAATTAAAATTATTATGAATTTTTAAGGTGTTCCCATTCCACTAATTTCAAACCATTTAACAAAATGGACATTAATTTGTTGAATATGTCAGCTGACCCAAACCTACTTATTTGGGGTATAAAAAATATGTGGTCCCAAAGTTTCCGCTTGTTCTATTGCTGAACTGCAGCAACTGTCAGTATGAGTTTTATCTTCCTTAAAAAGTGGTTATGGTAACATTGTACCCTTGTGAGAAATTACTTCATTAATGCCTTCAAATTGTTGAAGTGGCTGAATGGAAAATTGTCTCAGTGTAATGTCATGCTGGACAGGAAGTGGACTTCAATCTATCATTGCTCCAGTTTAATGTCATCCTCTGACCTGTACTACAGTGTCCCCATGGGCACCAGATGGTCTCAAAGAAGAAACTGCCCAGCGCACCCAGTTGCAACAGCTGAGGCTGCCAAATTCCCCAACAAACGTGCTTTGGTAACGGGGTGTTAGCGTCATTTTTGATAAGCGGCACACGGCCAGCTCCAACGCCAGTCATTCCCAGAACGCTGGCTTCTTATTGTTCTCTTTCTCTTCAGTACAAAATTTATGGTCCACATGTTTCGCCCTTCTCTTTAGAAATAGCAGGAAGATGTAGAAGAAAATTTCTCCCTTAGAGATTACACAGCTGCGGCGCTTGAGTATTTGTTAAGTGGATGCCAACTCTCGACGTGATGCTGGCAAGGCATGAAGTTCTGGGCCAGGTATGGTTCTAAGCCATTAGGCAAATGGCAAAATGATTGACTCAAAAAGTCAGAGGGAGGACTTATTAAAACACGGTATTTGTGGTTCTTAATACACAGTTTGTGCAGTATTGTGCGGTATGCTTTGTTAGGAGTAAGTGCCTGCAGTGCCTGCAGCAGATGAGGGAAACGACAAATCAGAGAGCATGCACAAGTGGAGTACTTCTAAAGCAGTCACATCAACAGCATCTGCACAAAATTGCTCTCTTTTTTTTTCCATTTTATTACATTTGTCTTGATTTGTGTCTTCTTGTCATTAACTTGTCATTAACATAACAAGGCATTTAGAATTTACAGTTGTGATCATATCTAGATGCCTCAAGTCATCTAGATGGGCTAGGTATTAAAAAATATGTTCAGTTTGGGTTTTTTGTTGTTTGGGTTTTTTTGTCTGGTTTTTTTATGACTTGTGAGTAATCCAAATAGTTTCAGGCCCAGTGCTCAAAAGTAGTTAATGTCTTGTATCTTTTGAAATCAGTTATATGCCTGCAGGCCAGAGCAGAAGAAGAGCTGTAGAATCAGGAGAATAAGGAATAAAAAAAAAGCAGGGCAAACGTATAAGCATAGGAAAAACTTTTTTCCTTTCTTTCTTGTTCTTAAATTTCCTTAAGAATTCGACTTGGCTTATTCTGTGTCACTTTGGTTTTCTGTAGCGGTAACTGCAGTGCTGACTAAAGCTGTCTGTGTGATATTAAGAGCTAGCTTTCATGGCTTTTTGCTGACTTACGCAAACTGGCAAAATTTATAAGAGCACCACAGCTACTCAGAAAATTAACAGGCAATGAATATTTACCAGAACTAAAATGTTGCCTACCAGTGAAAAATAATGCCCTCCGGCTTCTGGTTGGCTGTACATCAGAAACCGCTGGAGTCACCCGATTCTGGGTTTTGTCACCTGGCTGGGTATTTGGCTTAGAACTCTGAGCCATGACACAAGTTCGATGCATAATGTATCTGCTTATTGATACGAGTCCTACTCAGTGTACAAGGAAAACTACAACGTTCATAAAAATGCCTCCTGAATCCCTTCCTCCTCAAAGGAGATTTGGAAAGACCTGGAGGAAGTTGAAAAACATTTCCAGACATCCCTCAAAGGCTGTGATGCTCAGAAGATTTCACTCTCAAGTTGTTTCTTTGAAAATGAATAAATGGCGCAAGAGAAGCTCTTTCGGTTCCTCTCCTCCTAGGAAACTGGGAGTTTTAGTATGAAAATGTGACCAATAAACTTATAGTTGAGGCTGTACTTAGATTTCCACTTAAACAAAGTTCAAATTCTTCTGTTCCATGCTTTTAAAATATGGACTAAAAATTAATTGGATCTTGAAACACAGCTCAATAATTCTCCAGTAGATGTTTCAACTTTTACAGATGAAAAACTTCTATAACAAAAAGCATTTAAAGTAGTATCATATTAATGTGTTCCCCAAAGTGTCTTCATAGTTTTTTCCTCTGATCTCCATATGTTAACTCCTAAATGCAAAACTGTGTTTTATTCCATATTTTCTGTGTAACTCAACACTACTATACTTCAAGAAAAATCTACATAAATATCACATGTGTCAGAAATGTCAGGTTACTGCTGCTTCTTTTTCTAAATTCATAATGAGGACGTTACAGGGCTTTTAATCCCTAGCTCGGTGAAATTTTCCTCTTGTAAGTACCCTCAGATAGTTCTGAGGAAACAAAGAATTGTGTGGTGATGTTGTTGCAGAAGGTTTTGTTGAAAGGAGGTGCTTTTCGAGTAACATTTAATTATTTAGCAAAATACGTCTTCAGTGGAATGCCCTTTATGTAATCTCAATAAAGTCACCACGATGAGCAATGCGCGTGCATCCTGCCTGAAAAGCTAATGTTTTTAGCTACTTACCAGGCATACCAAAAGCTAAGGAAGCTCATGAGAAAAGGTTGAAAGAATTAAGCATGCATGAAATAACTACAAACTGAGGAAACACAAGTAGGAAATCTGCCTGTAAATACTGGAAGGGTAGTGGCAAAAAGACAAAAGTACTGCTTGTGAATGCAGGAGAGAAAGTATCTATTAAACAGAGAAAGGGGAAAGTAAGGCTGGAAAGTGAGGATTCTGTGCTAAAGAGAAAGCCTGATTAACAGTGTTATCAACCCCTTCAGGGAAGCACTGGAAATCCCTGCACCTGAGCTGTTCCAATGCAGGCTTTGGCAGAGTGTTGGGGGATGCTCTGCGCAGAACGACGCTGCTCCGGTGAGGTGCCCGGGCTGGCAGGGAGCTGATAAAGCCAGGGCTTAACTCGCGTTCTGCTCTCTGCAACAGTGCCAGGACGTGCTCATCCAGAATAAGCAGTTCTGTTTGAAAAGGTACAGGCAATTACTGGTGCTTGAACTTAGTCTTGCTGACATTCTGCACTCGTAAAGAAACTAAAAACTACTAAAGCTTTCCTCTGTTCCCTCTAGGGATAGCCCTTTTTGGTTCATTATGATCAACTGATTTAAGAGTCAAAGTCTTTTCTCCTAATGGCTACAGACTGTGAAGCATTGCAGAGAACAGTACTCCACACCCTAAGAAATTCAGTCCATACAGTTAGAAGAGTCATTTATGCAGAATGCAAGTACTCTGATTAGTGGGATGCGGTAAGAGCTGCTTTGTATCCTCACAAATAGTCTGAGGGCTATTGATGGATTTGGAGATTTAAGGGAGTTAGAGTAATGCAGTTGCTGGTCTTCTTGAGACTCTCTTCTTGTGGCTTCATTGTGAGTACATGGACACAACCAATTTTTTCTTATTTTCCTTGTTTGTGCCTCTCCCTCTACTGTTATTTATCTACTTCAAGATTCTGTAGTCATTTGAGAATGCCAGTTTGCTCTGAAGAAAATTGTTCTGTCCTTATCCTTTCTTAAATTTTTGGTCAGATGAAACTTGTCAAGTTTTAGGCTATACCATATTTATCACGTTTAGTTTTAGTTTTACAATTTCAAAACCCAAGAGTTTTTAACTGATAGGGTAACAGCAACTTAACTATTGCAGCTAGTCATCCTCACATAATCTGGCGTTTGTATAAAGTACAGTAGGAATTAAATACATAAAGAAAAATGAATGTATTTAATACCTGTATAATTTCACCCTTTGTGCCTGTGGAGATGATCAGTACTGATTTACTGCATGGTTACAGTATTGCAGAATCAATTCCTTGCCATACAGAACGTGAAGAGTTTTAAGTATTCATTGGAAAGCTAGAGATGAAAGGTTTAGTGTAGACATTTCGGGAAGAGTACAAAATGAAATGAGTGCACCTGGCTAAGAGGGGAGCAACTATTTTATAATTCTTTAAAAAGCCAACTCACCTCCATAGTCAAACTTGACCCAAAACTGAAATTCAAATCTTTATGGGAATGCTGTTGAAATTACAAATGTAGAGGCAAACATTTCCATCCCATATCTTGAGAGGAAGAAGGTAGGATAACCTGCCATCTGCAAATGTTTGAACTATTCAGATGCAAAGGATTTACATAAGAAAAGCCAAAATATTATAGCTTTTATAAAAACAGCCTGAAACTGAGCAATGGAGAATGTGAAATGGTTATTTTATGGAAAAATAAAACCCTCTGGAAATAATATTTGAAAAATATAATGACAAAAGCCAGTACTTCAAAAGAAATACCTTGTAATGATGGAGTTATAACTCTTTGTTTCTTCCTTCATTGTTCTAACAATGTTGCCCATGGTAAGCTCCTGTTTTGTGGGAGTATACTTCAGTGAAGTAGAGCTATTTGAAAAGGAAAGAATAAACGAGGAATTGCCATAGGACAAGAGGCAATGGTTTTAAACTAGAGCAGGGCAGATTTAGTTTTGACATTAGGAAGAAGTTATTTGTTATGAGAGTGGTGAGACCCTGGCACAGGTTGCCCAGAGAGGTGGTGGAGGCTCCATCCCTGGAGACGTTCAAGGTCAGGCTGGATGGGGCTCTGAGCAACCTCATCCAGTTAAAGATGTCCCTGCTCACTGCAGGGCCTTGGACTAGGTGACCTTTAAAGCTCCCTTCCAGCCCAACACATTCCATGATTCTAGAATTTTATGCATAAATGTGTGTGAGCGTCCCACAGTTCCCAGCCAGAGGTAGGGCCAGGCTTGCATCCCTGTTCTTGAAGTCTCCTGACCTGTTGGGATGGAAAGGTATTATCCACGTTACACATAGCAATAGGACTGTCAACAGTCCTTGGCAACTCAGCAACAAATGCTTCTTTGGGCTGCAGTCCACTCTCCTCTGTCCACCTCACACACAAATCATAGCTGCTCCAGTGTACTCTGTGTAAAATCCCAGATACAGTGGCTCAGGTTCTCTTTTGCACTGAGTACCTAGTCCTGCTTGGTGCTACTACTGCTGCCCTTAGAGATAAAGGTGACAGATCAGACCATGGAATGGCACTTCATGGAATAACATGTTCTGCAGGATGGTCCACAACAGGGTAGAGGTCAGAATCATAGAATCATATAGAATCATAGAATGGTTAAGGTTGGAAGGGACCTTGAAGATCATCAAGTTCCAGCCCCCCTGCTGTGGGCAGGGACACCTCTGTCCCACCAGTCCAGGTTGCTCCAAGCCCCGTCCAACCTGGCCTTGAACACTCCAGGGATGGGACATCCACACCCTCCTTGGGCAACCTGTGCCCACTCACATGGTGAAGAATTTCTTCCTTATATCTAATCTAAATCTTTTGATATCTAATCTAAATCTACCAATATCTAATCTAAATATACTGGTCTATCTATGATTAGGACCATAGATACACCATGCAAACATATTACACCCTGCAGAAAGGCAGATCTGCCCCCAAAGGGATGCTGCCGTTTACTGCCCCACCAAACACTGGCTCGCCATGAAGGGAAGTTTGATTTCCCAAGTGCTGGTGCCAGATAAGCTAAGCAGGAGACCTCTCCTACTCTAGAAGAAAGTTCCAAACTCAGGGAATATTTAGCTCATCTAAGAGTAAATCCTGAATTGAAACCAACTCAACTCGTCTGATATGCTCCCACAGAACTAGGCTGCTGCTTTTCATCAGTGCAGTGCCTCACCACCTCAGTTTGCCTCAGGTCTGTGAAGCCAGGTAACTGTGCCAGGTTAGGTGCGCTTAGCGACTTGGCTTCTGATCTCAGCAAACCTCTGCTATCAGCATTATTTTTTTCTCTAAAAAAAATGCTGTTTTTTAACTCAAGCATTTCAGAGCAGCAGACCATTGGCTAAAACCAAAAGACTATCATTTTTCTAAATACTAGCCTTTCCAGTGAAGCCTGTAAATTATTTAACTTAACTCATACACACACACACATATATACTCTGAATTGGTAACATCTGCTGAATGTATATATATTACATTTCACTGTAAATCAGTGTCGGTAGCCTCCCTGTAGCCAGTGAGGTTTCCTTAAAACAGCCCCAGAGAATGCAGTGGGATTAGGGTTTTAGGAGTTCTGCAGGTGTGGCTCTGGTGCCAAAAGCCAGTGAGGTACTGTGAAGGACAGTGCAGTCGTGAGTCACTTGAACATACTGACTTGAGACTCTTATGTTTTAATTCTTCTCCACTCTGCAGCATAAACAGTCACTTGTAACTGGAGAAAATCAGTGTGAGTGCCGTCATTCTAAACCAACGGCCACAAAGAGCCACAGATATGATGGAGGGATGGAACATCTCCCTGGTGAGGAAAGGCTGAAGGAGCTGGGGCTCTGCAGCTTGGAGAAGAGGATCCTGAGGGGTGACCTCATAAATGTTTATAAATATGTAAAGGATGAGGGTCAGGAGGACGGAGCCAGGCTCTTCTCAGGGATGTCCAGTGACAGGACAAGGGGCAATGGGTATAAGCTGGAGCACAGGAGGTTCCACAAAAATATTAGAATAAACTTTTTTCCCTGTGTGGGTGCCGGAGCCCTGGCCCAGGCTGCCCCGGGAGGGTGTGGAGACATTTAAACACTGCCTGGATGAGTACTTGCGTGACCTACTGTAGGTGATCCTGCTGTGGCAGGGGGTTGGACTAGATGATCTTTTGAGGTCCCTTCCAACCCCCAACAACATTGTGTGATTCTGTGATTCTGTGATTCAGTGAACCGCCTTCTACGGCCTCCTCACGGAATCACAGAATCACAAAATGTCAGGGGTTGGAAGGGACCTCAGAAGATCATCTAGGATAATCTTCACATGAACTTGGCAGAAATGGAAATGACCCCCCAGGAACTGTGTCAGCAGAGACATATTTAGGCGGAGAATGCCAATTCAAATAAGTAGGAGATGGTGATAGACAAACGACACAAATTGTACTGAATAAAATAAACACACCAACAAATCTTGAACCTCAGAGAAGGTTCTAGCTATTTCAGCAACTCCTGTTTACTGAAGGCTTTCCTTAACTGTTGATGGTTTCAAAGGCTATCACAGTATTCTACTTAGTAAATACAGTGGTAATACAACCCTAGATGACCAGGATTTTTAGCAAAGAAATATATAGTGATCAAATCTGAATCTTATTCTAAAATGGCAAAATAATCTAGATGTTCCATGTTCTGTGCCTTAAAGAGAAGTCTGCCATTGAAACACTGAAAGCTTTTTTTTGTCCCTCCTAATGTGGTGTCGATGTGGTGGAGGGTAGAAAGGCTCTACAGAGGGACTTGGACAGACTGGATCGATGGGCCCAGGCCAACTGCATGAAATTCAGTAGAGACAAGTGTAGGGTCCTGCATTTCGGTCACGGCAACCCCATGCAACGCTACAGGCTTGGGGAAGGCTGTACGGCGGAAAAGGACCTGGGTACTCTAGTTGACAGTCGACTGAATGTGAGCCAGCAGTGTGCCCAGGTGGCCAAGAAGGCCAACAGCATCCTGGCTTGTGTTAGAAATTTTGTGACCAGCAGAAGAAGGGAGGTGATTGTCCCTCTGTACTCAGCACTGGTGAGGCTGCACCTTGAGCATTGTGTTCAGTTTTGGTCACCTCAGTATAGGAGAGATCTCGAGGTGTTGGAGTGAGTGCAGAGGAGGGCAACAAAGCTGGGGAAGGGCCTGGAGAACAGACCTTACGAGGAGCGACTGAGGGAGCTGGGTCTGTTCAGTTTGACGAAGAGGAGGCTGAGGAGGTACCTCATCATGCTCTACAGTTACTTGAAAGAACATTGTAGAGACGTTGGTGCTGGTCTCTTCTCACAGGGAATTAGGGACAGAACCAGGGGGAATGGTTGCAAGTTGCAACAGGGCAGGCTTAGGCTGGATATTAGGAA
>NW_009714615.1:35700-54671 GCF_000703405.1 Apaloderma vittatum
AGAGTGGTTAGACACTGGAATAGATTGCCTAGGGAGGTGGTTGACTCACCATCCCTGGATGTGTTCAAGTGTCGTTTAGATGTGGTGTTGGGTGATAGGGTTTAGGGGTGACCTTGTAGTGTAGGGTTAATGGTTGTACTTGATGATCCCAAGGGTCTTTTCCAACCTGAATTGTTCTGTGATTCTATGTATAAAACCCCAGTTCCAGTTATAATCTACCACATGATTCCACAGCGTGTGTGTCAAAGAGAGCTGTCACAGAGTCATCTTTGGTTTTCATATATACCAACTTTAGAAAGAGGTAAAACACAGAAATCACGAGCCCAAATAGCTAACACTGACATAAGTTATATGCAGCTGAAGAAAGAGGGCCACAGTAGAGAGTATTGGACAACTTTTATGCAAGACTGCACTTCTTCAACTCTGTCAACTTACTAACTAACCTTCTGAGGGTCATCCAGGAGAATGATCAATGAATGAATGTCTGCACAACATCCACAGAAGAAAGATGAGGCCTCTCTGTATCTGGGCCTCTTCTGAAGCAGCGTTTATCTACCACCTGCAAAAACAGCAGGCTGGGTTCATTCCTAATGTGCAACCAGGCTGTAGAATTGGCCCCAGACGACCCAGAATAAGCAGAGAAACATCCTGACGCGAATCTTACACTCTTTAGGAGTTCCCAATCTTACTGTAAACATTAAAGTGATCTACAGGAGTCAGGGAATGAGGGAAGTGTTTAAGAATGCCAAAATATATACATAAATATGTAACGCACATATACAGACGTTTCTTTTTCTGTTTGTTTAATCAGAAAGATGCCCAATTAAATGCAGACAGACTCTTATTTAACGCCTTTCTGCTAGAAACGAAAACATTTGGCTTTTGGCCAATTCTGTTCAGTACTTCTTGCAGGCTCCAGCACAATACATCCCATTTCGTCCCCTCTTCTCTTCCTAAGGAACCTCAGCATCTCCCCATGGCAGTGGTGTTGCAGACATAGAGGAAGTCGATGCCAGATCAAACACTCACAGACGAGCAGATTTCCTCCTAAAGTTGAGGAGATTATTTTAAACCGTGTAATTAAAATATGAGGGGTGGAGGGGAAGAAGACCAGTCTGATTGCTGTCCAAATTGATCTGTTCTCAGGCTGTCTTTGTCTCCCCTTGCTCTCGTTCGGGCTGTCTCCCCCTGGGTCCTGTTGCTGCAGCACACAGAGGAGAGCAGGGAGTTGGCACATTGGAGGTCATGCAGAAAAGAAGCATTTTCAGTTAGGCTTTTCTTCTGAAACTAAACCTAAGGGTGTTTCTGGGCACACAAACACACACTATGGGTGCTAAACTTTGTCTCCCAGAAAAGTGGGATTGAGTGCTACAGCATCAATAACATTCACCTCCCCTGTGGCCACTTTCCAGATTTGAGGCTCACTGTCAGATCGTGCCCCTTTTTGTCCTTGAACAGGGATTTGAAGTTAAACGTGCAGATAACAAAAGACAACTGCAATTTGGAGGACTCACCTGATTGCTTGCTGAAAGGGGAAATGACAATTTTGGCTGTTCAAACTCTTAGATCTGCTTGTTCCCACTCTCCAGACAGGTTTCACCCAGATACATTATCATCCCCTCCGACCGGAGTTCAAGGCTGTAGGAAAGGGGCACACATTGATTTAAATCCTGCAGGCAGCACTGATTGCCAGGCACTTCAGTGGAAATTTAAATGAAGGAGAAAGGAGCTGTGGAAGAAATGAATGATTTGTTTCGAGTCCTGCTTATAGAACAAATTTGCAAGGGTCAAGAAAAGTTTTGAGTGTCTCTTGCAGTGCTCATGGCTGTGCATAATTCACAATTCTGTGCACATGAGAAGCCACCAGGACAAACATTTATGTACCTACATGCCGAAATATATTTGTTTACACTTTATATTCCATACTAAGTTAGAATTTAAATGAAATAACAGATGTCACACAGATGTGACACATGAGCATTTACCTGACTGTGCTCCCTAACAAGGACTCCCTTGTCTCACAGCTGTGGGCACGTTGCCGATACCAGAAGTTAAAGGCTGATTTCCTTCTCAGCGTCATTCTCAGCAGTAAAATGATAATATGGCACCACACGCAGACCCTGGTTTGGTGACAGCAGCAGCATGGATGTGGAGCTCTGGGTTAAACACAGCGGATGTCTGGCAAGCCCTGGAACACATTTTAGCAGAGGAAGGAGCACTAGCACTTGGCTGCGGAGCTGGCTTCCTGCCCGTGCCGCTCCTGCTGCCACCCTAGCGGGGTGAGGTCTTCAGGGCCATCTCACCCTGCGTTAGCGAGGGCTGCCATGGGTACCCAAGGTTTTCAGAATGAACTGTACTGCTAACTTCACAGAGCAGCTTTGTCTGAAGTTACCCTTACCTTCCTTAATGACTAGTTTAAGTACATCAGTTACTAATGTGCATATGTGGACACATTATGCAAAATAGTCTTACCTGCAGCTTTCTGGCCAGCACCACACTAAAACCAAGCAATGCTTCCATCTGCAGCTCTAGTGGAGGATTCACAACTCCTTCCTCCATGATCCAGACAAGTATTCACAAAACCACAGCCAGTGTGTGGAGGAGTTAGCTCTCTGCTCCTGTACTTCTCTCCTGTGTCACTCTCCAATCTGCTTTCCAGCAAATACCCTTGGAGAGAGGTCACCTTTCAAGAGAGACAAAAAGGGAGATGAAAGAGAGAAACAGTGTTTGTACTCTGACCGAGCCTCTTGGCTTTCCAAAAGATTTTCCTGCAAATGCATTTCTTTCTACAGGCACCTTTGTTACAGCCAGGCTGGAGCTGTTCTTTCACATGATTTCCTCATCCTTTTCTCAATGATGCACTATTCCCCATCCTCTTGGACTCAAGGAATAACAGTATGGTCTCTCCCCTTCCCCTCTGTGCTTTTTCATAGATCCGAGCCTTTTAAGGCTGTTCAGTTTTTCGGGACACACACTACTCCTTATAATCAATGTACAACAAGGTCTCTCAGACTTTGGTATTGATCTCAGTCAATAAATAGCTGTAAATTGAGCACAGGCTCTTTCTTAGCTAGGCCATCTGTGTCCCTAACGCTATGAGAATCACAATACAGACCTACAGACCTCTTCCCTGGGCTGTTGGAAGTTTGAAATGAGTAGATTTTACAGCGTCTGCTAGAGGCTTTGCAGTGGAAAGCGCTGACAGCAGTCTGACACATCGCTGCAGTAAGCAAGGGTGGATGAGACAGATTATTTGTTCCCCTAACCCTTTCCTGCCCACTGTGTCTGGGCTCCCAGGATTCACTATCTATCAGCAATTTTTGAAAGCGCTGTGAGTACCCTCACACTCTCTGGGAGCTGAAATCAACAGTTTTGCTTTTGTGTTTCAGAAGTTGAGCTGCAGTAGGAGCACTAGATTTTTGAAGGGAAAGCTAAACTTATTCTTGCTCTCAGCTCACTGCTTTTGTTACCCGGGATTTCTAAAGCTGCACTAAGATCAGAAGTAGAATATCCTCAGACTTTAAAAGGAGTAAAAACT
The DNA here is from genome assembly GCF_000703405.1 of Apaloderma vittatum. NCBI lineage: Eukaryota > Metazoa > Chordata > Aves > Trogoniformes > Trogonidae > Apaloderma > Apaloderma vittatum. The sequence continues at coordinate 39,239 of NW_009714615.1, forward strand.
GGAGCAACAGCTTTTTGAAGCCCTGCTACGACTTCTGCTGAGAGAGGTACTGGAATAGTTATGATGCAAAAAGTTGTTTGACTCTCATTGCTAGAAACAAACACTTTTTCTTCCTGCTATTCACAAACATCTCACCCTGTGAAGATACAGAACAAGAGAAAAGGATATTTTTTGACATTTCCTGAATTCTTTTAAGAGGGTTACTGCTGCTTTGTCAGAAAGGAAAATATTGCATAGCTGCTGCTCTCCAGTATGATTCTCCCTGGATTTGAAAGGCAAGATTTCTTTGTTTATTAAGAATTTGTTTTGATTGGCATACAAGAGTCTCAGAGCATCCAAGGTCTCTGCTAGCTGTGAAAAACCAAGAGAAGCCAAGTGAATCAGCCCATAACCTTAAGCATCTGTAGGACAGCCTTTGAATGAACAGGGATCTCTTTTTTATTTTTCAGTGTCTCTGCATCATTGGAATAACTTTCCAAGCACTGCAATAATAATCTGTGTGAGTTGGGATTTTTGGCTTCTGATAGTAACATGTTATAAAAGGGCCCAGAGGTATTACGCAAAGAACAAGAATGATAGAACCTTCTCCTTGCAAGCTTTACGTGTGTGCGCTGAAGAAAAACAACCCTTGATTTAGATTCCAGATGAGTTGGTTTATTTTCTGTTTTTTCCCCTTGTTTTTCAAAAATTCCAGAAGCGTCATTGTCTGCCTATCTTGCAGATATTTATGTGACCCTGGTGACTTTGCAGCTAACACGCACGCGGCTTGGCTACATCACGGCAGGAGAGCAAGACAAATGTACGGCATCTCCGTGGCATCGGGGGTAGCGAGTGCTGCTTGGGAGCAAGGGAAGGTCGCATTCAAATTCCTGAGATAGGGCTGAGGGTCTGATTTGGATTTTTAAGCTGGTGACTCTTTGATGTGAAACGCAGAAACTTTTTCGTGAGCAGGATGGTAAAAGACATTCTTGCTGAGATATTTACTGCAGATGTTCCTGACAACAATTTCTCTGAATTTTGTCTTCAGCACAGTAGTACCTATAAATGAATTATATTTGTGTTTACTATCCTAGGAAGATGGTTAAATTTAAATGCATCAGTTTCAGGTGGTGATATGTGATAACTTAAAAGCAACAGTTATATGGCGAGTGAAAGCTAAGCGAGCTACTTTAATTTCGACAGCCGTGGCTTCCTGAGTGCCTCAGTATTCAGCACCAGTGTGGTCTTAACGTGATGTTTAAATAGTTGCACAAAAGACGCAGGCTGTGAAGTCACAGAGAAAACTGAAGAGTTTTACAGCAGAAGTAACAAACCCTGAAGTCGCTATGCCTGGACTCACAAAGCACAGTGGGCTTTTCGTGCATTCGGAGCTGTGGCTTTCCGTTTCATTTCAAAGAGGTTATTTCAGGTTCTGCCTCCAGAGGGGCTCATGAAGATTTGACTCTAGAGATCACGAGGTGTCAAGTCATCAATATGATTTTCCATATTGCCCCAGTTTTGTGGGAGTGCTGTCCTAATCACATAAATGATTGAGCCAAATCTTAATAGACTGTGACCCTAGCGGAGCTGTAGTATTCTGAGTCATGCTAGAATATTTTGGAAAAGTAGAACAAGTTTTGCTAGGCTGAGGAAGGCACCTAGCAAAATGAGAGCAATGATCCTATCAACCACTTTTTCTTCGATGTCACACCCTTGGTATCCCCAATCTACTTGTTAGTTCTACTGTCACTTTCCTTGAATAATAAGGTTCTTGAAAAAATAAAAGACTAAATTTATGCATATGTTTGAACCACATTTCACACACTGTGCTACGGACAAATAGAAGGAAAAATATCAACTTTTATAATTTTTTAAAATTCACTCTTTAAAACACATTCATCCTCTAAGACACAATCTAATTTAAGTCGGTGTCTTTGGGGGACAGAATGAGGAATTCAGGCCTCATTCAATTTTGGTCCAAGGAGTTATGTTTCCCTCAGCTTGTCAAGACAGAGAGATATGGGTCACAGCTGAATGGAACTGATTTCTGCCAAAGAAAATCTGAAGTCAAATGTCATTGTCATTCTGTATAAATATTCAGCATGCGTACAGTGCCTCCCAGGCAAGTTTTCTCTCTGTTTCAGGACACTGACTTGAATTAAATTTCCCAACAGAAAAATAAAAATTAAGAAAAAAAGAGTAGCAATTATATAAATGCCCTAAAAATGCATACTCCCACACTTTCCCTGCTCAGCAAAGACTTAACAGTGTTCACTTAACAATTATTCACTGAGGAGAGGTTAAATTCACAATACTTTTGCTGTCGCAAGACAAGTTTTGTTTGAAATTCCGATAATGCTCTTGTAAAGTAGGAGCTGCATTTTAAGAAAAAAAAAGCAGACATAAGGGAACAGAACCCAACAGCAAGGCTAAAATCCCCGTCTGTGCAACCCCAGCCCAACACAGGTAAAGGTGCTTCCCCGTCGGCAGCTGGCAGGGCTCCGTTCACCTGGTGTTGCCGGACTCTGGGTTCTCCTCTCCGGGCGCAGAGGTGGGTGCTGCGGAGAGGAACCGCAACCGTGCTATCCGTCTTGGTGTTCGAAAACCAAAGAGCCTCTATTCGTTTTGGCTAGTGACAATCCCCTTTGTTTTGCCTCAGCTTTCCTCCAGGAATGTTTCAGGAAGCAATTGTTAAAGGTCACAGCTCCAGCGTATCGCCAATCCCACCATAAAAATCCATCTGGTTCCCACAGACACTCACGGGGTGTTTTTCCTGGGCTTGCTCTCCAGTCTGGATGCACGTTGCTGCATTTTGCGGTTGTCATGCCCTGCTATTTTAGACAGTAAGCTTCTGGACTTCTGGGCACCTAAGAGCCCCAGTCCTCACTGTGGGACACCCCAGCATCCAGCACAAATTGCTGCTCCCCCTGCATATGGACATGCCTTGTGCATGGTGAGAAAGTCCAACACGGAAGCAGTCTGTATTTCCTCCTTTTAGTCCAGTCTGTAATGGCCAGTTTATACCTAATAGTGACATAACGGATGGTCCACGTTCACTGCTTAAGTGACGAAGCTGATATATTGGCCATTTGTGGTGTCAGCCGTGGTAAATGGGTCCTATTTCCCTGCCAAGGGAGATGACGAAGTAGGAAGAGAAGATTCAAGCAAATCAGTGAGAAGAGAACGTATGAGTGTTTCTCTCCCCCTTCTCCTTGAACTTCTCTATATCCCCTTGTCACCGCAAACAAAGTCTTCAGCTTTGGCATATAAATGAATCCAGTTGGCAAGCACCTGAAAAAGGCTAGAGATTGTAAGGGTTCATCCCCACACACCCGACTGCGTCCATTCCAGTACTCTTTCCACCCATCAGGGAAGCAGGCCCTCGTGTCCGTGTTCTCCGTCGCAGTTTGTGTTTCCTTCAGGCAACGCAACTGCCACCCAGCCGCCCCAGGGGCACAGCCGGAGGGAAGGGACATGGTTTGTAAACCTTCACCAAGCAAGTGTTAGGCATAAAAATACGTTCTTTGGCAATAAATGTTAAGGTCAGAAAAAAAAATCTCTTATCCCAGAGAGATCGATCCTCTGAAAAGGAGAGAAAGGGCATTTTTAGTTTAAAGTACTCAAGAATATGCAAAACACCGAGGGAGGATTTGACATTTTTAAAAGGGCACAGGCAAGGTGTTTCTCGTGTTGCTCAAAATTATGGGCCTGATCCTCAATTAGAGCTGAGAAATGATCAGGGCAGCTAAGAACTGGGTGATGACTTTGGCAATAGCCTGCTCTGAGCTTACCTCCGAAACAACCGTAGAATGACCATGGCACCGTCACCTCTTAAATGGGCAGTTCCAAGACACAGACCACTGTGACCATCCAAACTCACGTCATAGATGTCCCAGCCAGATGCTCTCTTGGCCAGATGCAAGGCAGTGGGTGGGCAGGAGGTCCTAGACTGCCAAAGAGCTTCGAAGCTCATCCCTTGCTCTGGTGTGCAAATTACGTACAAAAAAAGGGATCTAAGCATAAGCTTACTATCTTCCTTTCATTAAAAGAGCACTATGCTTTCAGATAATCAGTGGCTTTAGAATAAAGGAGCAGGAATTGCATGTCCTGACTATTGCACGGACTACTGGAATCCTAATGCATGAATGTCTCTGCACCCTGTACTCTCTGCCCTGACGTTTCAAGAATATTCACCTCTGCCTCGTCTTGCATCATTTGCAAGCACTGTTTTGAATAACTGTAAGAAGTGCAGAGTCTCAGCTAAAAAAGGTTATTATTTTTATTTTTCTTCTTTCTAATTTTTCATGTCTGTAGCTTAATTCTGAATGTCTGTAGTTATGTTAGATTCTTTGTAGTATCACCTTCTGGTTTTCAGCAAGGATATTTATTCCACTCTGCTTTATGGCAAGAGCACAGGCCAGCTTATTGATCCCAATGGGAATATTCACATAAATAAGGGCCACTTATTTGTTTACATGTTTGGCTGAAGTTTCTTCACATAGTGTTCCTCTTTTGCATAGTTCATCAGGCTGAACAACCAGCTGACTAGTGTTTTCTCTGTGGTCTTAGCCCCTTCTTTGACTCCAGATTCACCTGAGGATGTTTCTGAGAGACATGGATCTACCTGTGGTCTAGAGGTCTTGCAGCTGTAGCATAAGATATACACCGCTATCTACATGCCTGGCACATTACAGAATTAGTTCTGAGCATCAAAAATTAAGCAAGTTAAAAAAAAAATATATTTATGCTACTGCATTCTGACCCATTCTTTAATTTAGAAATGCTTTTTTTCATCTTGCCTTGGCTGATTAACCAGTCATAAACACTACGGACATGCACATACATCTGTAGTTGTTCTCCTATACCCCCCTCATAAACCCAGCCTCCCAACAATTACCCTGGCATTTGTCACAGAAAGGGGGTAGAAACCTTTGGTGGGAAAGTGGAAACAAACTGCTGAAAGCCTCTAATGTGGCACTGTCCCACCATCAAAGGGTTCGATTCCATTAGCCAGAGCTTCTTCCTCCCTGCCCACCCATCTTCTGCTCTCCTTCTTCCCAAACCCACTTCTTGCCTTCTCCTTGGAGGGTCCTCCCCTCGTCGATAAAATGCCAAGTAATTGCCATACACAAAGTATATCAGGAGTGAAGAAGGGAATAGGAACTTCTTAAAATGGTTACAAGAGAGTAAATCCTTTCCTACTTGTGAAAAATTAACAGTATAATATAAAAAATAACAGCGAAAAATCAAAAAAATAACATAGTGTACAAGTCTTTGTAATCAGCATGTTGATTTATTTCTTACAAAGTACACTTCACAGTGGTACTTCAAGTGGTCAGAGAGTGTGTTTTTTTAGCATGCCTTTATTTCAGGTAACAGTACTGCCTAGTAACACTTTCCTCTGATAAGTCTTCAGGGTTACCAGAGGGAGCTCTGGGATGCAATTTCAGTGTTTTATCCAAGCATTTTAGGTCCAAAAGTAATTTGTTAAAAGACCTGAGTGTAGTACATTGAGTGTCACAGTGGACCTTTCTAGCCACATTTCCTTCCATTACATCCTCTGCGTAGGGCAGATTCCTCATTCAGGATGTCACCATCTGTAAGTCAAATCACGTAGATGATGGGTGCACACTGAAAAAATTAATCTGTCATTGTTTTTTTCAGATATGGACAGATCAATCTAGGAACATATCAGTTAAAAGTACCTTTTTCCCTTAATGATATTTTTATGTTCATTATTTTATGTTTATTGTGGGTCATGATATGCACCTGCTAGCTTATTCTAGCTTTAGTATATTTTATTTTTGAAGAGACAGACAAATTTCCTCTCCCAAGATTTTTTTTGTCTGTGATAACAGAATCAGCTGTGTATGATTTTTTTTTAATTTTTTCCAGTTTTCTTAAGAAATGTTATCACCTTGGGCAAATAATTTAATTATTCTGAACTACTTCACCCACAGAATGGAATCTTTGATATTGAAGACAAGTGTCAGAAGATGGAGCACTTAAACAATTTTATAGTGACAGCATGAGAATCAAGAGGTGGGCAGCCCAGGTCTGCAGCCCCAGGGCACAGAAGTCAGCTGGAGGCAGAGGAGTCCACTATTTCCACAAGACTCAATTTATAAGCAATCAACAAAATCCAGAGTGCGGAGTTAAAAAGAGGTGGGGTGCAATTCCAGCCAGCTCCTGGGTGGAACGCTCCCCCAGGGGGCAAGCAACAGTCTGAGAGTTGGTTGTCTCCGTGGTAGAGAAGCCAGGGGCTCCAGCCAGCACGCTACCCCTGGGGGTGACAGCAAGGAGACACCTGAAGTTGGAAACATTAAATTTCAGCATTTATTTCAATGCATCTACCTTGCAAGTCCGTATTTATGTGTTGTAAGAAATACTGAACATTAATTTCAGTCTCATTTATTAAAAGAAACAGGAATCCTGTGTCTCTGCATTTCTCCATTCTTTTTCAGGAATGCAGGTTCTCAGTACAACTTTCATCCAGTTGAAGCACCAAAACTGTAAGTCTAACATCTTTAATATTTTTATGGTTCTTTCTTGTTATTTTTAAGCATTGACGTCTTAACATTTATAATCTTTGTTATTCAAGCTGAAATCTTGCTGATGAGCTCATAAAGGTGCAACTGTCTCACTCGATCACATGGTGATCTTCAGCGAGCGTCCCAGCACTGCTTTCTGAGGATGCTGTGTCCAACAAGCAGCCCTGTCACCCAGCCGAGTCACTAGCATGGCATTGCTCGTGGTTTTATGATTGTTTTCCTCACGGTGCAAGGGTTAGATTGACCTGCTCCTCTTCAGTCAATCTGGGAGACAGAGGAGGACGAGTAGGGCAAAACCTCTTAGGACCATTAGTCGCTTCTCTAGCCCTGATTTTCAGTCTTCATCTGCAGGAATTGGCGGGTGCCACAGCAAAGCTCTGCTAAGAGTATTTAAATGCGTTGCCGCTTGGCCAAGGGCAGAGAAAATGGCACTCGGGGTCAAGTTGTTCATTTTGTGTTTATCCATATATAATCACTTGTGCTGTCGTAGCCTGTCCTTGTCCTGCTTTCAGGGAACACCCAAAGCAGGGTCAAAGGAATGGTTTTCAGCGTGAGACCTGTTCTTAACTTGTACTCAACTAAAAGGGATTTCTTTCAGGCTAGGAACAAGACAGGGAAATGAGGCCATTTATGTGGAATGTCTAAGATATTTTCCAGTTCTTGTATAGTTTAAAGTATTTAATCCAAAATTTTGTGGATACATTTTACAGTTAGCTGTGCTGGCAGTACTGCATTGCAGAATTAAGACTTTTGTCCTTGAGCTCTTTTCTAAACAAGTACATAACTCTTGCTTAATAATTATGAAAAGAGACCCTGACCAGCTGAATATAGCTCATGTTGGGAGTTTGTCCGTGAGAATGGAGAGATAAGATGCTTCTTGTACACAAGATGTGCACGGGAGTGAATGGGAGAGTGTGATCCAAACAGACCCGGGAAAGTCTGTTCTCCCTGTGTGATAAGACAGTGACTGAAGGAGCACAGGACCTAATAACAACCCTGGCTGCACAGTCTGGTCTCTTGTTTGTAACCCATAAATAGTGCTTCTTGCTAAGAAGTATAAATATGTGTGTCTGCCTGCAATAAAGCGAATTCCATTTTCCACCTTCTCAGAGCTGTGTGTGCTTCTCCACAAAATTTAAATACTGCTGTTTCTTTTACTAAGATTTTGTAACATTCTTTCCTCAAACAGCTGGTGTGTACCCTTTGTGTGGGACCACAGCCTGGTTACAAGCACTGTGGGTACCAACTCACATGGCTGGCGTGGGCAGCTCGTGTCTCCTGTGCAGACGCTGCTCTCTTTGTCAGCTGGAGAGCTCAGCCGTGAGAGCGCTCTGAACATTGTACTCCGGTGATCTTAAGCATCAAATATTGATAAATAGATGTAACACATCGTCATCTGAATTATTCAGAATTAACAAGCAGAAAGAGAGAACTGGGAAAATAAGACATCTCTACAAAGGGCCCTTCGTTTTTTTCTAAGATCTAGGAAATTAAAAGAAGCACTGGAGCACTTACCTTTCTCCAGGTCCCATCCTCCTTACCCACAGAATTATGATTCCCACCCATTTCTCCATAGCTATACGGTATTAGCTTTATTATTTCCGTAATTTAAGTGTATTAAGTTCTTGACCATAGACAAAGTACTATATAACACAAGAACTATTCTGTAGAGTAAACATTAATGCTTTCGTGACATTTTGAGGAACTTAATTACATTTGTGACAGCAGATCTGTTAAGTTTGGTTGAAATCAGCCAGGTGGTTCCAAAGTCATTGGAGGAAGGCCACTCATACATCTATCATATAAGCTTTGTTTCCAAGGGGGGGAGGGGGTGTGGAAATTACTGAAAATCTTAACTGTGGAATATGTTGCTGTATGGGGTTGCAGTTTTTCCCTTTTTTAAAGCTGTGGATGAAGAAAGCCTAAGTAAGCCAGTCTTGGAGCCTAAAACTGTGAGTTATTTCTTCATTACCTTCTTTTGCCTAGCACGTGTGACCGAGCAGCAATCCAATTTAGAGCATGCAGGCTAGGGGCAATTCAGAGTGATTTTATGCTGAGAGCTACCTATTGGTTCTCATGTTGTCCTGGCAATTGTTTGGAAAAAAGTATTTTTTCAATCAGAAAACTGCTTCGTAAAATGTTCCCCAACTGGATTATTATGTGATCAGCTGTTATAAATTGTAGGACATTTCTCAATAAACACATCATGATTACCCTTAATATATGACATACCTGGTGGTTGCACTGTGTATGAAATGATTAGGCATTAGCTATAAATGCCCCCATTTTGCCCCTCAAAAAACCCTTGTGTTTGCCTACTCTAATGGGAGTCTGAATGCTCTTGTTATGTGCTTGTATTGTAATAATACCTAAAAGCTCTAGTAAAGTTTATTGTTTCACTAATCACTGACCAATCCTAAAATAAAGGAACGATCCCTGCCTGAAGAGATTACAGTCCATGAGAATGAGTGTACTTGAGAAAAGAGGAAGAGGGCTGAAGGCAAGAGTCTGTTTTCAGGTACACAAGGTGCAAATGTAGCCTGCATTCACTAATCGTTAGCCCTTTTTTGAAAACCAAGCAAAACTGTGCCTGCAACCTTCTCTACCAGAGACCGTATTTTTCATCTTGCTATCTACCCCAGTGCAGAATAATTTAAAAATAAACAGAGTCCCCAGTGAGTAGTGGTGATGATGTGGTCATTCAAGGTTTGTTTCTAAGTCAACGGCAGAAGTCCATGATTCCCCAGGGAGGTGAAGGTATGGCTCAGGCTGCAGAGAAATTTGGCTGGGTAGGAATGTGGTTGAAAGATCTTCTGCAGTACGATGGCGGCTCTCCTGGCAGTTATTTCTGGCACCCTAGCAGCCCTTTCACCCAAGCTTGCTGCGGGCTTAGGAGAGTCTGGTCCAGGCAACAGTAGGAACAGTCTTTAAATAATCCATATTTGTGCTTAGAACTAGTTGCTTCTAAATATAGTTCAGAAGAAAGTCTGAAGTAGTGACCAATATGTGATGCTCTCTAATTTTCAGAAGATCAAGGAAATAGCTTCTTATGTGTTGTAAATGGTTTTCTTTGCACAGTGCTTTTAATGTGGCCGATATGGGATTTATCCCGCCCTACTTCTGGAATTGTTTAAAGGTCAGTTTGTACATCTTGGATGGGCAGTGAAGAAATGAGGCTGAAGCACTGCATGGTGACATATCTGTCTGTAAACTCCACTTGTGGCTGTGAATGTTGATTTGATCTATAAATGACACTGTATCCTGGACTCTCTCTGGTCATTTCTCCCTACTGGGTTACGTGGTGCTGGCTTGAAATGCAGAACTTGCTTTCCTGACCTTGGCTAGTGAGTGAGCTGCAGCCTGCAGGGAAGAGTTGGGATTGGAGGTGGGCTGCACCCAAACCTACTGACTGGCTTGTGCTGGGGATGGAAGAAAAGGTCATTAAGTGGGGCTGAAACTCTACAGAAGGGGAACTTCAATAATAGGTGTTGAAGAGAAATGAGTAGGCTCGCACCAGGAAATGAGGGAGAACATAAAGGAATGAAAGGACTAATTAAAAAAAAACAAACACAACAAACCAACACTGAAAGGCAGTTATTTATTTTTGTAGCTCTAATTACATTGTGTGTGGTGTCCACATGCAAAACATGATTTATTTTAGGGGTCCCATTGAGGATATTCTCCAAGTCTCACTTTACTGTTGTATTATTTTTAGTAAGTGAGAAGCGAAGCCCCGAAATCTGGAATATGGGAGAGTGCGCAGTTGCTCCTGACAAGGCTCTGCAAGAGTAGCAGTGTTATGTGGACAGGGGCTGTCGGACTGTAAAGTCCTACTTTTCAGGGAAGAGTAAAAGCGAGAATACCCGAATCCCAAAAAGCGTGATTCAAAGTGCAGAGCTCGTGGGATAGCTCTGGAATCTGGTTACTCCTCGTGGTTTAAGGGCATGAGGTAGGTTGTTGCTAAGTCTAGTAAGCATCCCTGTTGGGTACCGGCAAGGGATCTAGAAAGAATGCTTCCAAGTCTCATTTGTGCAATGCCACCTTCAAATATTGCTCTCCACAGAGAAAAGATTTTGTTCCCCTTTCAGTAAGAAAATATTCTGTCTGTGTGGGTGCACAGGATGCGTGCACTTGCATTTCTGCTAGTAGGTAGGTGCTTTACATGTAGCTTTCTGTGGCGTATTTAATGGGATGGAACACAAAGTCTGCCTTGCGAGGTGCAGGATTACGGATGCTGAGATATGTCGTGTGCTTCCTAGTCTGAGCAGCCGCTTCTGCTTTGCAGGAAAGTGCTTCCCACAGCTCCTGGGCAGCCTCACTGAGGAGTCACAAAAAGGAGCCTGCAAGAGATCAGAACTGTTCCTGAGGTGTTTTGGTTTGGGGTTTTTTCTGTGTTTTTTTTACAGTTCTTATTGACCAGCCTCTACTTTATGCTCCATCAAACGACTGATGTGATTGATGTTTATAGTCTTATGCGTTTTTGCCCCCTACTATTCTTTGTCAGCTGTAAGTGAAAAAAATTTAAGAGATGAAAAACTAAAGCGTAAGGCTAATTTTCTGGAATTTCCAAGTTCTTTATCTTCCTCTGGCTCTTGCAAATAATTTACAACAAACTCTAAAAATATGGTGGTTGTTTTGTGTTTGTTTTGGGTGGTTTTTTTAATTATTATTATTTTAAGTGTATTTAATTCTGGTTTGCTAAATGCTCTGAACTTACACCTGAAAGTAAAAACTGCCTATTTGAAGCTCTCTTGACTGTGGATTGGTATTTTGCATATGGAATGTAAAGTCCCCATCTGTTTATGAACCTAATTGCTGTTAGAGCGTAAGCAGAGCAAGAACTGTTTATGTTACGTGCTGTTTATGAAAAATGTGAAAGGGAAAGGAAAGGGAAAAGGAAAAGGAAAAGGGAAAAGGGAAAATGTGAAAGGGAAGAGACAGAGCTTTCACTTGGTTTCTCTGCCTCGTTATTTGGGAAGGCTTTCTCTAAATCTCTGCCACTGACAAGAGCCATTTGAGAAGTGCCCTGTAGCCAGGCCAAGCCTGAGCTCACAAGCACAATTCCATTATTTCAGCTGGGTTTTATTACTGCAAGCAGCTTACTCAGCTGCAGAGAAAAAAATAACCAGGAACAAGACAAACTTCTATAAGCTGCTTAATTCAGGCTTGGGACTGTTTCTTCAAATCAATTGAAATAATTACTTCTCAGAATCTGTAGAGGAAAAGGATGTAAAAAGAAAATTAAAATCTAATTAAAAGGAGGTAGAAAGCAGTGTCTGAGCAGGCAAATCCTAAGCCTTAACAAATTTTCAAAGGTTACATTATCCTTTTTGTCCCTGGAAATCATTCTTTTTACTTTTCTCTCCTCCTCTTGTGCTTTTAGCGTTAGTTTTTAAATAACAGGAAAAGCTTTTTTTTTTAACAAAAGAACAACACTTTTTATATATCTACATATAATTAATATATAGTTTTAATATATTTTTCCCCTTTTTTATATGTATATAAAGAAAGATATCCAACATAATTGACTGAACTACCCTGGCAGTGTCAATATCTTGCACAGGAGAACATTATTGCTCTTTTCCCAGGAGCAAAGGTCTTTATTTGAACTGTTTGCAGCCAAATATCAGCTTAGGCAGCTGTTCTGCTCCCTCTAATTCCCTCTTTATAAACTGTGTGGTAGTTCTTTTCACTATTAAACTGCAGGGCTGCGCTATAAATCCACTGTGGTGCAAGAAATAATTCATGTATAATATGGGCTAAGATCACTTTTACATTTCATAAATTTTATATGAGTTTATCTACTCAACTCCATGGAATTACAATGCTGGAGAGCAGAACTCCCGATGCTTCCTAGGGAGATGAGAAAAAGAAGAAAAAAGGCCAAGCTGGAAGTACGTATTTGTAACAGAAAGATAAAAATACTTAGAAAAATAGTTTGGCTTTGTCTTGGGAATGGGGAGTTATGTTCAAAGCAGGGCTGGTGTTCACTGTAAAGGAAATGCTGCTGGAAGTATGGCAACTTCCCTTTTTGGTTTTGGTGGAAGTTGAGGTGGAGAGCCCAGGTTAGTGAAGGGCAGGGGTGGGGAAGGTGGGCTCTGACCTCCCCTGGGGGGGTAGCACAACCGAGAGGAGGGATTTATGTTGGAATCAGGATGTTCAAAAGCAGTTTTCTGAAGTGAAACAGTCAATCACTGAAATAAAAGGAGTAGTGCCCATTTTGACAGGCTGAGGGAGCTGGGGTTGTTCAGCCTGGAGGAGAGAAGACTTTGGGGGCACCTGATAACTGTCTTCCAATATCTGATGGCTGGGGAGGGACTTTTCACAGGAGTGTCCAATGACAGGACAGGGGGAAACAGGTTTAAGTTGAAGGAGAATAGATTTAGATTGGACCTTAGGAAGAAATTCTTCAGTACGAGGGCGGCAAGACTTTGGAATAAATTGCCCAGAGATGTTGTGGCTGCCCCCTCCCTGGAGGTGTTCAAGGCCAGGTTGGACGGAGCCTTGAGTAGCCTGATCTAATTGAGAGGCGTCCCTGCCCATGACAGGGAGGTTGGACTAGATGATCTCTGAAGTCCCTTCCAATTCAGGCCATTCTATGATTCTACGTGCAAATACCTACAGGAGAGATTAACACACGTGTGTGTGCTCTCCGGAGCTCCAGCTTTGTTCGGCTCCAGGATTTCCCAGTTCTGCAGTGGTTTGTCTGTCTGGTAATCACAGAATCATAGACTGGCCTAGGCTGGAGGGGACCTTAGAGATCATCTAACTCAACCTCCCTGTCATGGGCAGGGACGCCTCTCAGCTGGATCTCAGTCCTAAGCATTTTCCCCTTCTTTCCTTGAACCCAAGTAAATGTTTTTGCATTCTCAAATTGCTTTAGCAAGGCCACGCTACCCCATACCTTCCTGGTTACTTAGAATACGTCTTACTCTAATTTCCTTTGTGGGACTTCCTTGCAAAGACTGACTGTCCCTATCCAGGCTTTCCATCTCACTCGTGGTTTTGCACATTGGGCATGTGTCCCCTAAATCCCTGCCACAGGCTGGAATTTTTTGCCTCTTTGAAAGGCAAGATTCCCCTCTATAGAGCCTGTGCTGGTATTCGTGTCTGATACATCGATCTTAGGAGCTTGTAGTTTTGTAGTCGCACATTAATGCCAGCTAGCAAAAATTGCTTTCTGCTTCTGATTAGTTTTTCATCCTCTTACCTATCATTAATGTAAGGTACAAAATGTTTGTATTTTCACACTAAGAACAACTATTTCAAACTGTGTGTTCCTCTGCACTCGTTTAGCTTTTTCTTACTCCCAAGCTTCAAAGCGTGCTTGCAGCTTATGGAGCAGGTCGGTTCCCTTACAGGTCAGTGGAATTCTATCCCTCTTGTGCCAGCTTTTCCACATGTATACCTAGCAGTTTTTGTAAATTGAAGAAAACAGCCTTTTGGAGTTCCGTGCTTCAGACAAATTTGTGCTGTATCAGATAAACATGTTCAAGGAAAAGACACGATTTAATCACAAGAAATGGACTTTTGTTTTAACATTAGGAAGAGACACGTTGTCGCAGATGAAAACATTTGAAATTTAAGAGGTCTCATACAGCAAAAACTTTCTCAATTCCATGTTGATATGTTTGTGGAAACATATTTTTTTACTCAAAAAATAGGATTATAGTGGGTCAACAAATGTATCCAACTTTTGGTTCTGAATATTCAGATGTTAATGAATATATTGAGCTGATGATGGGGTTAGTGGTGCATTGTAGAAATGTTTAAAATTTCATATAGTCCTCCTTTGTTTTTATAGCTATAATGAAGAAGGTTGTATTATGGATAATTTAGATAATCTGCGGGGGAAGTAAAGCAGTGACTGTGAAGGAGAATGTGGCGTGGCATCCCCCTGGACCGTGGAGCACTCCATTTGCTGGAATAGCTTCTAACTGCTATTTAGTGGGCAGCTACTGGAAAATGAAATTGCTTCAGGCAATTGAGAATCTTATTCTGTATTATTAATGTTTGCAGTCTGGGTGAAGAATAGGGTAAACTAACTCCATTTGCACTGCGGGGAGAAAGCGTGAGGCAAAAGGAAAGGCAGGAAAAGATCTTTTAGCAAGATTTCTTTTGGAGGTGGGGGACTGGTTGGTTGGGTTGGGTTTTTGTTGAGGGAGATGGTGTTGATGGTGGGTTGAAGCAGTAGCTAGGGCGTCTGTTGCTGCTTCTGGAGATGGTGACTTCTGCTACCTAATGGTCATCCACAAGTGTCTTGTTGATCAAGATGGTAATGCCTAGTTTGCAGGAACTCAGACATTTATGAAAAACTGATTAACAGAAGTGTATTTTGTAAGAAGACCATTTAAAACCCTGGAAGCTGTCTGAATTGACCATAATGTGCTGAAATCCTCTGGGAAAATGAGAGCACAGATTGTGTGTGTTAGCAAGTGCTGGGGTTCCCCTAAGGAAATTTGAAAGCTTTCAAATTCTCTGGATTTTTAGTTTGTGGTTTTGTCTTGGTCTTTTTTATGTTGGTTTTTTTTCAGAGTAAAGAAGCTAAAATAAAGCCACCTTTACAGTATTCAGGTGATGAAATGTTATTAATCTATAGAAATTGAATCCAGAGGAACTCATTGATCTGAGAATCAATGTGTTCATTTACGCTACAACCTTTTGCAGGCATATATACTCTTTTTAAGTATGACAGTGAGAGGAAAAGCAAAGTAGTGATGTATGAAAGGTACTAGAGTCCAAGAGGGCAGGGGAAGGAGTGCAGCAGGAAAGCTTTTATTCCAAGTTCCCCACATACTAGCCCTGGAGGAGCCTTTCATCTCTTATAAAGTAGATTTCCCAAAAAGGTGTTGTCAGTGAGCTGGCTGCCCTTAGGCTACAGAGAGGAGTGCTTTGGAGACTAG